>NW_028280840.1:1347500-1372500 GCF_059751285.1 Brachycentrus maculatus
ATTAATGATGGCTTTACATCGCATTGATAAACACTTTGCATTGATACTTTTGGCTACCGCTCTGGAGGTTCCGGGTTCAATTATAACGAGGGACAAAGGAAATGGCAGTAATTTTTCACTTAAATATTAATGTAATATTATCCTAGAGTAGCATTTGAAGCCCAAAGATGAATGAAGGCCTCAACCTTTCCTTCATGATCTGAACGATCAAGATAACACTATTTGTATACGACGTTGTTCGCTATGTAACATTGGAAGCAGATACACAAGACTTGTCGAAAACTACAGATATTTTTATCTGCAAGTGAAAAGTTAATGAAAACATCTGTAATTTTTAAAAACTAGTCGTGTAAAATGAAATAAAACTCATTGAGTGGTATTAATGGTGTTTAATTTCAAATAAATATATTATGACCAGATATATTATGTTTAGGTTATATATATATATATATATATATATATATATATATATATATATATATATATATATATATATATATATATTAATATACATATATATATATATATATAAATATATATATATATATATATATATATATATATATATATATATATATATATATATATATATATATATATATATATATATACATATATATATATATATACACGTATAAATTTACGTTATAAGTTATTTGACGGATTAAAAAAAATATCACCGTGTGACACTACGTGGTTTGGTATCACCAGAATCAGCTTTGATCTTCCACCGTGCGAAACAAGATACACATAGCAGGGGGGTGGGAAGACGTGGGGTGGTCAGTGGACTAGGGGAGGGAGAAGCCTTCAGGGAGCCTAAGTATACCAGAGCAGTCTTGCTTATTCTATCAACTCACTACCAGCGAACCAACGGTCATCCCACACAACCACCCAACCCTATACTTAGTGCCCGACCACTCCACTATGTCAATACCATACATACTTCCTTGTCGGACTTAGATTATTTAGAAAGCTCTCTAATGTTCATATAAGAAGTTTCCCGTATATCTGAGATATACATTTTACCCGAGTACATTCGAGTCTTTGTTGATTTGTAGCCGTTAATTGTTATTCCATGTAACGCTGCTCAGACTTCCTCGAGAGTTCTGTAACTATGTTAATCAATCAATATAATTTCCTTCATTTAAACGCTTAAACGCGTGTCCCTCATTAATTATGACGTGCGTTAATTAAATGCATGTTTGCGTATGTCCGTAAAATTGTAACAAAATAAACTAGAAAGTCTACGCGGCACTCATTGCCTTTTTTATAAGAAATATAATTTTTATTAAACTAAACTTGTATTCTTCAAAATAACAACCCGTTAAAAATATTTTTCTTATATTTGTACACAAATTTTGGATCGAAGAAGTTATTGAGAAAGGAACAGAATTAAGTTATTAAATTGTCGGGTTGTGGTCCCGTGGTGAGTGTCATGGACTCTTGAGTCAGAGTTTCTCAATTCGAATCCACTCCACAATTTGATACCTATTTCTAATAATGACTAGGCTCAAAGAAATGGTATGAAATTGAAGTATTTTTTAGTTAAGCTACTGTTCTAGAGGTTTCCGGTACGATTCCCAGGAGGGTTAAAAACAAATACAAGTGATTTCCAGAGTAATATTTATTATCCTGTCTGGTTTCTGAAACGCAGTGTAGATCACCTTTCCTTCATATATTTAACAATCAAGATGACACTGTTTGTGTACAATGTAGTACCCTATGCGCAACTGGGTCTTAGTAATGGTTGGAAGAAGATTGTTTTCATCGCGTAAATTTAAGTCATGTGATATAATAAAACATTAATACCCTAGTAAATAAAGAAAATATTACTTAAATTAACTAAAATTGGCACGGTGAAACTTTTCAAACGAGATGATATTAGCTATTAAGGCTTTCTATTTAATTAATTAATGACTCTTAATATTTGTTTCAGCGCTTATGAAATCTTCGCTGAAAACAGTTACAAGTTCCGACGCCTTATGCTGCCTAAGCCACTTAATTTTATCACGTTCACCTTAAAATCCCAGATTATAAATCTCATTTGAAATTACATGCGGGGTGGGGCATTAGGGGGGCAGGGGTTGGGAAGGCAACAGGGGGTGTTTTGAGATAAACCTTGTCGCTATTGTGCTCACCAAACCTTTTTATTATGGAAACTTAAGCTTGAACAGTTCGTGCAGATTTACCCCCGTGAAATATGTATGGTCCATAGGTCTGCGTTACGTTCTGCAAACCGCCAATTTTTTTCATTTTACTGAAAACGATACACGTGATTGTAATCTAAGTTTCAATTTTTTTTTTACTTTTAATCAATGCTTTAAAATTATATGTATTTACATTTTCAGTATCGGGTTGTGGTCCTGTGGTTATTGTTGCAGACTCTGAGCCAAAGTAATTTGGTTCTTAAACCCACTTCGCCGCAATCTGAAGACTATTTAGAATTTCAAGCCGCGTAGGCTGACAAAAATACCAAGAAATTGAAATATTTTCGTTTATAATAAAAATAAAAATATTACTCTTTATACAATAATCAAATCTTTGAATATTTTTTTTTTGATTCAGGATCAATGTTTGTAAACAAATCCAAAAAAATATTATTTAATCACACGAATGCTTACTAAAAAAACTCGACTTTAATATGAATCCGATCTGAGGATGTTTTCACTACGGTTTGATCCATCTACAGCGGATTAGTTATCCTATGACCGTTTAAAATAGAACATAGAAAATCCTTAATTTACAGGTTCTCGTAAGTGAAAACATGTAAACGAAACCCCAACCGATAATTAAAAGACTTGGATTCGAATCGAGGAGAAGCTTATATTCTTTTATGATATGATGAATGTGTATGGTCATAATGATTGTTCTGTGTTTATTTTTACCTTTTATTCTATTTTTACATTTAATATTTTTACTATAAAGCTGTAAAATAAATAAAACTTCATTCAAACTCATTCACTGTGATATTAATTATTCATCAGAGCATTCAAATAATAAAATAATCTTATTCATTGAGTTGGACTGAAAATGAATAACACTCTCCTTATTTTATGTAATACACAAAGAGAACGATGAATGATAAAGATATTATTATATTACCTTACCACAAAGTTAACAATGCTTTGAATATATAAACTATTTTTTAATGAATAGTTATTTATTAAATTTATTTTGTTAAACAATTATTAAAATACAATATTGGCAAAAATAATTAACATTGATAAGCATTCTATTAAATTGTAAAAGAAAAACACTTGTGTATATTTTATGACGACTAGTTTCGGAAGCTATGCCCTCAAGCAAAAACAATTGTTTTTCTTTTACAATTTCATCATGTCATTCCATAAAGTGAATGCCGAAACAATAAATTAAATAATGTTGAACTACATTATCATGTTAAGTATTTTTGATCTCATTTCTTTGGATGCAAAGATAATTTGCAGTTCGGATTCTTTGTTTAGAGGCAAAACATCTGAGAGAAAATATAAGTTTGGTAAGATGAGCTCGGAGGCTGTGTGTATGGAGAATAAAGAAGTGTATGTGCTTTCATAAATCTGGCTAGAGATATATGAGGGCGCAATTTCCTGTATCCGGCCATTAACGCCCGAGCTTTTATAAGCTTAAGCCCTGGTTAAAGATTGGCGGAGGGGTGGGGGTCGATTTATATTCTATGTGTTTCGAAAGTTATTCGCGACCTCCCCAGCCAGGGGTGGAAAGCGTGAAATCAAGATGGAGCATGTGTGTTAGTGCAGGTTCAATTATAGATATGGGTGAATTGTGAGCCTCTTATGAAAATTTATTGTATACTTCGATTATTTATAGCGACCTCGTTATGTATACAATGTAAGAGTATATTCATAGGTATAAAGATTCCACTATAAATTTCATATGAGGTAAATAGGATTGAATCTATTTTAAGTAAGATGTGTGTTATGAAGTCTGATGTATCCTTACAATTTTTCAAATTAAAATTGAAATTAATATTTGTTTTTATCTTAACTATGCTTTAAATGTATTTTTATTTGAAAAAAAACGTGATAAGTAAATTTGTGGGCAATAGCATTACAAACTTTTGAAACTTTCATATAACGTTGATCTTGCTTTTCCTTAATAAATTATTTATTGTTTCGACATTAACTCTGTGGAATTTGAACTTCATTTGAATATTAAAACTAAATGTTTGATAACTTTCTTTGAGTATATTAATATAAACACGATGAGATTCGAGAACTACAGATGATTCTCGTCAACAGGTGAAAATATAAACTATTCGACAAACTATTTAAAAACAAAGTTGTACACACATAAAATAAATAGCTTATTTCCAAAAACAATATTTATGAGCTTGTCTACTTGTATTGTAAACAACCATGTGTTATGTTTCTTTTACAACAGCTTTTGTATTGTGTATTAAAAAATGCCAAAAGAGATAAAACAAGGGAAACAAAGTTATCTATCTTAAAATATATTTCCGCGATTTTCGCAAAAGAGCACTCACACATGCTTGAGCTTACACCGTAGTAAAACAAAGAAGGAAAGAAAAATGACATCTAACGGGAAAGATAGAAACTAAAGTAAAGAAAAATACAGGAGAAAGAAATAGCCTCATAGCTTAGAGCTTAAGTTGGAGAGAGCTGTGAGCTGAAAGAAAAGTAGATTGAAAACTCGAAGGAAAAATGACCGCTGTCCGTCCTTTGTCCGCCAAGGGCTTGCTAGGGGAGGGGGGTTGAGGGAGGGGGAGAAGGGTGGTTAGGAGAAGAAAGGGTCGAAGTCCGTTTATTCTCCATATTCCACATATTTTATCCTCCCTTTCCGTATTATTGATATCTATACTTCAACTATGAATGTTTATATACGTATTTTTGTATGTAACACTGTTTTTGTATGTCCGTTTTATAGCTCCAAAGACAGCCCCAACGATATGTAATTTTTGGTTGAAGTTCATATTTTTACTGTTGATTTTTTTAAATTTTTGCTTTGTGGCACATTTTGTTTTATTTAAACAACAAACTTAAAATTAAAGCTTATTTTTTTAAATTATAATAACATGGAATCTTTTAAAAGCATAATTTAAATTTGTATCCAAGAATAAGATATTTTGAAATAAAAAAATCTTTAATATAATAACAATAATAATATCAATGGCTCTTGTGTAATAGTATAAAGAGAAAAAGATCAATCAAATGAATGAAAATGAAGTTTTTTTGAGAGTACAGATATTAACAAAAAAATAATAATTTGAGATTTAGAGAGTTCAATTTGAGAGATATTGATTACCTATCAGACTAATGACGTATCCTTGTCGTCCGTCGATTAGAGACAAATCAAAACTGATGCCTACAGTAATTGTTCATGGCATAACTGGACAGAGCTGGTTTGCTAGAAATAGCGCCCCCGCTGGCCCTGTATTATTCAGGGCCTCCAAACTGAGCCGTATCACTCACGATTATAGTTAACAATTTCGCGACTCGCTTGCATATGCTTCCGACTTAACTGGCCGAACTGAATAATCGCGTTAGTCTGTCCAGACACATCTAACGAAAATGATTTAAACATTAATTGATGTCGATATCGACCAATCATTTCTCCGAATAATGTGGATTATTCAACATAGTGGCATGTACGGATCATACTGTTAGTGTTTTATGCGATTGTGACACTAGCGTTTATTCGAAGTGGCCATCGACAATATTAAATTTTCATCGGCTGAGGTCGATAAAAATCCCGCGTTTTTTCAGGTTCGGTACTCCATCCCGACCGGAACAAGTCCGCAAATGACATCTATTGAATTATGCAGACACGAGTCAATTTAAATATGGAACGGAGATGAGCATTTCCCAGTGAGAGTCGGAAATATCGGAATAGAACCGCGGTGGAAAAATCTTCTTAATTATTACCGAGACACAGCTGTCGAAGAATCCAATATTCTGACATCGAATTATTCAAATTTCCTTTCCGCCCCGCCGACCGCGGAAGGCAGAGGGGGGGAGAACTTTTCCGAATCGACGTTATTTCTTTGATTTTAATTTTTATTCTCGTAGGTAGGCCCTTCCCCGCTCCCCGCGCATAATTGCCCCTCTAAGGAATTAATTCAGCGGAATTGTACGGAGCACTCGTTACCATGGCGGAGGACAACTTTTTCCTTTATTCCCCCGATGTAATTATTATAGAAAACGCGATCGGGTAATTTTCTTCTTTCAAATTAATTTGGAAGAAGGATGAAAATGAAATGGGATGGCCATAACAGTACTTTTTTAATACCAATTTCGTTTAATGCGCTCTTTGTCCGTCACAATTTATTAGATTCATTTGGACAAGGGTTTTACTCGGTTATTATTCTACCAGTGTAAATCAATTACTTATATTCACATGGAAAATGTTCTAATTGGAAAAACTCACTACTAACTTTTACCCAACAAACTAGTAGCATAATAAGTTACTAGTGCGAGTTATAATATGAAACTTCAATTACTCAGAAATTACTTTTGTAATTCTCTTTTTTTCTTATTTTACATTTAAAGAACTTACCTTACTTTCCTTTCCCCTTTAGTAAAATTATCATGACTATCCTATAAAATATATTCTACTCCTAGATCCAAGAAAAAAAGGGTCAGGTTTGAACACATTGCTTCATTATAATTAACGATCAAATAAATACCGCATAGATTTGATGTAGTAACTAATGCACTCAAAAGGAATAAGCTTGGATGATTTTATATTTAAATATCGTACAGCTAAAAAGTAAATAAAAATACTGGACGGAAAAAACACAAACGGATCTTTCATAAAAAAATCAATATAAGATATAAAAAAAATCCAGGAAATTTAAGTAATAATTGCTTCTCTTTTGATAAAACTTATTTATATTTTTATTATTATTTAAACAGAACATATTTACACCATATTGCGAGTTTGATTCGTATCTTGAAGTATACACTTCGGTAAATGAATGACAAATTCTTTTTATTCTTGATCATATGAAAAAAACAATACACATTTGATGAGAATATACAGTTTTATAAAAAATAATGTGATAAAGAAAATTCACAATATTTTTAACGCATCATCAAATCCATTACAAAAAGCACCTGTGCGTTTATTTATTTTTTAAATAAATTATACAATTTATCCTTGATATTAAACATGAGTTGAAAACAAGGAACCGAAAATTGTTTCCAGGTAAAAATCATTTCCCATTTAATTTTAATTAACCTTATAATCTGAAAATGGAGGACTAAAATGAAATGGTAAATAATTCATTCTCCAATACTCGGAACGAAATAACATTTTTATTGAATAAAAATTAGGAGTTTGGAAACAAAAAAGAATATATACATTAATTATTCTCTCTCATTACGTTTTGAAGAAAAATCAGTGAGGGAATTCTGTCTATCCGTACTGAGTTTTATTGGACTGTGTTTTTATTCGGAAAGTTTCCCCTTCGTTTTATTAGCCTTTTAATGATTTTATGCCGAAAAAAAAGTTTTAAATAAAAATTTCGTGCATTCTGCTAAATTTGATATGCCACAACTTTGTTTCGAAAAGTTACATTTGTAGACGAATCAATCTGTAAATATAGAAAAGAGACATTTATTTTTTCAAAGTTGATTTTTTTTCAAATTATCGTAAATACGTCATATAAGTTGTCTTGTTTTGCTATTGTATGGTAAAAAAGTTTTATACACATATCACTATCACCTTTTTAGTATCCAGTTCAGGGTTATATTCAATCATAAAAAAATATGTTCTAAATCTTATATCTTCTCTTCTTCTAACCCTTATCCTCCCCCCAATGGTGCATTGCATCGTATAGAAGCAGTGTTAAAGCAGCGTTAAATAAACGAAGGAAAGGTGATCAGCCTTGCGCTTCAGGTACCAGTCCAGGGTCATATTAAATAAATATTAGACTGAAAAATCACTAATATTTATTTTGACCCTCTTGGGAATCGAACCCGAGACCTCCAGTATGGTAGCCTAATGCGCTTACCACTACACTATGGAGGTGGGCGATATCTTCTAAAGTCATTATTTATTACCGATTGCTTTGAAATGTCACAGCGATGCATTTAAAGGCACGCTTGTTTTTGTCTACGACGGGTGTTTTTAAGTGTGATAGATAAAAAACATATTTTAAACAGCTTTATTGAGGTCAAAGTTCAGCCATTGCAGTCAATGGCAGCGTATCTGTTGAACATACAGCAACAAATGCAATTCTTAACGTTATATATGGTGGACAGCTACTAAAATATTGTATAACCATAAGCATTGAGACATCAAACATATTAAGAATATGTGCTTTTTTTTCTTTCATTTGTATTTTACGAAACTAAGATATAGCTAGTACGTGTGTATATCATTGAGACATTAAACATATTAAGAATATGTGCTCTTTTTTCTTTCATTTGTATTTTACGAAACTAAGATATAGCTAGTCCGTGTGTATATCATTGAGACATTAAACATATTAAGAATATGTGCTCTTTTTTCTTTCATTTGTATTTTACGAAACTAAGATATAGCTAGTACGTGTGTATATCATTGAGACATTAAACATATTAAGAATATGTGCTCTTTTTTCTTTCATTTGTATTTTACGAAACTAAGATATAGCTAGTCCGTGTGTATATCATTGAGACATTAAACATATTAAGAATATGTGCTCTTTTTTCTTTCATTTGTATTTTACGAAACTAAGATATAGCTAGTCCGTGTGTATATCATAAAAAAATTATTAAAATAGTTCACCTCATAAATAACTTTAATTTTATTTTTTTCTTTATTCGACTTTTGGTGAATATGTTATGATCAGATATAAATAAACAATATTATGAATTATACTCGTATGTACTCACTCATTTATTTTTGTGTCCATAGTGTTATGGATAAAAAATTTGGCTACCATGCTAGAGGTCCCAAGTGCGATTCCCAGTTAAATAAGTTATATTATTTTTTCTCTATATTATTCATTAATATAACAATCGACTTTGAAACTAAACCTTGCCTTCATATGATTGACGATCAAATTAATAGTACATGAATTTGATAGAATACTTTATGCAGCACTGGTTACAAATAAGGGTTAATAATGTACTTAATTGACGAAGTGTTTATATTTTAGACAATCTGAAAGACCATTGGCAATGCAATGTTTAAAAAAAAACAAACAAAATTGGTATTTTGATGTACTCGTGTGCGAGTACTTACATCTGGGCTGTGTTCGGTCCATGATTTAGCTACATGGATGGCTTCAATTTCTAGAATTAGTTTCTTTGCGGGCAATGCAGTATTTTAAAAAGCCATAAAATCTGAGACAGCCCTAACTTCATTTCCCCGCGGTCTACTTGAGACAAAAATCTCAATTATTTCTTTCAAGATTCTTACGCACCACAAAATAATTATTGGCTGGAAAATGAACATGACTCGAGATTTTTCCTACGTTTCAAGTCTTAAGAAAAGCTATTATAATTAAGTTACTTTTTTGTTTCTTTTAATTTCCCTGCGGCGTCTTAAATACGGAAGATGTTTACTCAAATTGAAAGGAAATCCTTTAAATGGCCGAATAAAATGCGTTGGTCACGGAGCGTAACAAGAATACAATGATATATTAACGGACAACTTACTCATAATGTCCTGAGCGGATTCACCCCGAGTAGTTTTGTTTTGGGAAAAACGTTTTAGGAACGCGAACAACACTTCCTTCTAACTGTGTACTAATCACAAACTAATATTGAAATAAAGTATGGTTGTGTATCCATGCCTAACCACTATGTGTCGCGGACTGTGAGTCAGAATGTCTAGGCTAAACCATGTTGGTCAAATCATTCGTATTTTCAATAACAAACCCATAGGTTTGCTTACAAAAAATTAAATTTGTATAGGTACATATCTATGTAAAAACGTAACAAGAATGCAAGTATTTTCAAATAAAAAAATACTACAAATGAATTATTTCTTTCATCATTGTAAACATTTAATTTGAATAAAAATAGGTGAAGTATATTTTGCACGTTTTAGGAAATTCATAGTACCGATTTACAAAATGAAAGGTACGATTATTTTATTAAATATATAAATCAGTTTTCAGGAAAGATTTCTTTTAAATGCCTTTTATTCGGTAATTTAGTTGCTTTTCTAGTATATAGAGGGTTTTCAAATAATTATGTTAAATTGTAAATACTTTAAGGATTTTTTTATTTAGATAAGAAAGGAGTATTTGATCAGAAATTTTGCACATTTGTATGATTACTGGACTGATTTTATTTCAAATGTTTTTTTTCAAACGTTGAAACGACGTAAGTTAAAACGATGTATGATACATTTTCATATGAATTATGATGGATTTCATGATCTATGAAAGAATGCAAGCCTGATATACGCACTATCGATAAAATGTAGATAGGTTTTGATAAGATAGTTTGGGCATGTGAATCGAATGAATGAAGAAAAAATAGTTAAACAAATCGATAAGGCGAATATAGTTTGTAATAGAAGGAGGGGAATACCGAAGAAAGTATTTCATGATAAAGTATTTCAAATACTTGTGCGTGGTTTGATTGGACCATGCACAAGTATTTGAAATACAGGAGTTGAAATAATTGGTGGGTATGTATGAAGAGATGCATGAATGTGGAAGGGGCGAAGATAAAGACATATTGGTGTGTCGTTCTATTCTCTCGCCTTACCCCTATGGGGAAGCGATTTTTTTACTAGCAGACATCTTTATGAAACTTATGTAAGATTCTACCCGAGTTATTTTGTGCACTTGGAGACGCCTGTGACATAAGCTAGGTCATAATCTCTGTAAATGCTTACACCTTCATATTCTTCATCATCACATTTTAATCATCAATCAACAATTAAGTTTTTTGACATCTCATCAAAGATGAAGAAGAATATGGAAGTCTGGGCATTTACGGGGCTTACGACCGTCATAGGCTGGTTTGAGTGATCACTTTACACACGTGTAACATTCACCAATTCTACCCATTATTGACAACCACACTACTCAAATTCTTGGAAGTTCTATATATATGAACCAATTTAGAAACCTTGTTCATGAATCACTAAAACTTCACTAGAGACATCTAGATGTCTCTAGTGAAGTTTTAGTGATTCATGAACAAGGTTTCTAAATTGGTTCATATATATAGAACTTCCAAGAATTTGAGTAGTGTGGTTGTCAATAATGGGTAGAATTGGTGAATGTTACACGTGTGTAAAGTGATCACTCAAACCAGCCTATGACGGTCGTAAGCCCCGTAAATGCCCAGACTTCCATATTCTTCTTCATCTTTGATGAGATGTCAAAAAATAATATGAAAATAACTCCTGTAATTGGAGATAATCCAGATTTTGTGAACAAGTATTTGGACACACTCAAAATGTTGTAAACAATTAAGTATTTATATACAAAGATTTGGACAAACTCAAAATATTGTAAAGAAAATAGTTATTTGATATTGTTTGATCATTTATTTTCTAAATATCGTAGTCATACAGGAGAAAGTGACCAAGTGCATATTTTTACAACAACGTGGTCATTAACTATTTGATATCTTACTAGCTTAATATTGCCCTGAAAAACATCCCAAAGGATTTTAAACTCTTAAGTATAATATATTGACTTGGTAAAAATGACTAACTGCATTGATGTTTATTTTCTTGCCAAGCAAAAGTGACTTGAATGGCCCTCCTGAAAATTTTACCTTTTGTTAGTTGATCACTTTCTCCTGTACGACTACGATATGTTCTTTTATAATACCTTTATTGGTTGTTGAAGCAACCAAAGGAATAACATGCCTCTAAGTCAATATTTGTGACTGTTAAACATGTGCAAATAAAGACAGTTCACACGAGGCAACATGCAATGATTTCGTGTTTTGATTGGGTGTATAGCCTGGGCGCGTGGCGTCCGATTGTTAATCCAGGATCGTGCGGTAGAACGCGGGTCGGCCGACTGTCGTGTACTCGCTGCTCCCTATTGACGCGTGCCTAGTGTAGCCTTACAGTGACAACTATTCGTGTTTAGCTCTTTTATTGTCTACATTATCAACAATTATTAGTTTAATATAGGGATATGGTATAAAAACCTACTCGCTAACTAGTGTCGTGTGATGTAATATAAGATACAGGGTTTGCGATTAGTTCTGCTCGATGACTACTACGGCTGCTGGACAATATATCGTAGTCATACAGGAGAAAGTGACCAAGTGCATTTTTTTACAAAAACGTGATCATTGACTATCTGATATCTTACTAGCTTAATATTGCTCTGAAAAATATCCCAAAGGATTTTAAACTTTTAAGTATAATATATTGACTTGGTAAAAATGACTAACTGCATTGATGTTAATTTTGTTGCCGAGCAAAAATGACTTAAATGGCCCTCCTGAACATTTCACGTTTTGGTAGTTGGTCACTTTCTCCTGTACGACTACGATATAAATAAATTTTTAAATATAATTTTAATTTGAAAATTAAAAAAATGCTTGATATATGCTTATTATAGATGTAAGTGTAAAAAGTAGAATACTTATGAATTTCTTTTAAATAAAAAATTGACGATACATTATTGGGCTTATTGTTAAATGTCTTCCAATCAACCAAAATAGAATAGTGATACTGTTCATAGTTTGAACCTTATACAGCTTTTAATAATGAACAAATAATAACATTAAAAATTATTAAAACTATAAATTGATGAAAACAAGGAAGTCAAAGGAAGTATCAGCCTAGGAATTGAGAAGAGAAATGTAGAAGAAGCCAAAGAAGAATGATATGATGGACATTTAAGTCTTGGACAAATAAGTAAAGCTTGAAGCGTTTAGTAATGTCTTTAATATTTTTTAAAAATTTACTTGGCTTACCAAACATTGCCAAAAGGCAAAGTAACCTAAAAAACGTATTCGGCGGCCATAGAAATCTAGGATTTTTAATAATTATTTTTAAACGTATATTTCAAATAAACATAAAATTTAGAATTAATGTTTAAAGCACCATGAAGGTTATATTAGATGAACATAGCAAAAAGTAAATAATAAAGAATATACTTAAGAGTTCAAGATTTAACTGCTAGAAAAAGAAATATCTTTTAAATTTATCTGCATAAGTTTGTAAATTAAGTTTACTTCGTTTTCAGTTTAACAATTTTTACAAAATAAAAGTTTCAGTTTTTCGCTGTAAAAAAAGTATTTAAAAGAAGCGAAGTTAAGTCGCTGCTTGTAAGATACGGTAGCGCTGGAAATAATGAAAATCTAGACGATTTATCTCCGGAATATAATGTAGCTTTGAAATAATAAGATAAAATTATCTTCGCTTATCTCCATCGCCCCTTCACCCCACCTACCTACCACGTCTCTCACTCGTTCCTTCATATAAAGCGAGCATGAAATGAGCGAGCTAAAGTAATATAAAATGAAGACAAAGCAAGAAGGTTATAATTCCATTATTTTAGTCCCGCGAGAATGGAAGATATGTCTAGCCCACCGGCGGACTTGTTTTATTTGCCTGACAGTATAGTGCAGTACAGTGACAAAATATAGTCTAAAATGTATGATTACTTGAATATTTTTTGCAGATACTTTGTGGCACATTTTATAAACTTTGTAAAATAAAACAACTTTGTTTTAACAAAGCATAAACATTAACCCTGATGACGACAAGGTTCTTGTCGAAACCGGTTGGAAAAAGTGTACCAATAAAAAGTGGTTTAAACAAAGTTGTTTTATTTTATAAAGTTTAAAATATATAATAAATCGATACATGAAAAGTAAAAACTTAAATTAAAAAAAAACTCAATACCTCCAACATACTTTACTTACTTAACTCATCTAAATGTGAACAGTTTTATTATAATACACACTATGATAATCTTTAATAGTAATAAAAATTACAATTTGGTTAAAAAAAAGTGAAAGTTTTTTCCAACTTGTTTTTGGTCCTACCTGATCCTATTTCCATTGTCTTGGTTTTATGAATTTACAGTATGAAACTTTTTTTTTGCAATTCGTAATGCAATCAATTGTAATATTTGTTTTTTTTTTCAGTTATACTTATGTACAAGCGGTATTTGACCTCTAATTTTCAAACGCTGAGTATGGATTGAACTTTTACCGACTGCATTAGTTTGTTTTTAGTTAGTTAAATATATTGCTTCTTTGCAAAAAGCTCACTAATGTACAATTACTTTATGCAGGAAGTTTAATTTATAAATAAAGACAAATTTTTTTTTCGTAAAAGTTTCAAATTTAAAAAATAATTTTTTTCTTTATATTTGTAACGGATAAAATGAAGCGAGCAGCCACTGGAAGGGTGGGTTAGGGGCAGATTGAGGAGAGGGGAAAGGGGATGATTTAAATTAAAATGGCGCAGGAGAATGTCACTTTTATGCATCTTAACTAGATAGTAAAATTAAGGGGCAAAGTTTGCCCAGGAAGGTGGTAATTAAACATCTACGACTTTGGAGTGTCAACTGCCTTATCTATGTGTTTTATATCTCCCGGAAGGTAAATCAATAATGAAGAGAAAGGATGTAATAGGTTCGCAGAACTCTCAACAATTTGCATAAAATCAAGATAGCTCAAATAAGCGAATTCCATTCCCATTGCTGAAAAATAAATAAATGTAAGGGTATTTAAACTTAAACTGTATTCATAAATTGAATTTCTTAAAAGGTTTTAAAAAATACACTATTATTAATACGGTATTGAATTCCATACTATTGTAATTATACAAGTATTATTTTTTTTCTAATTGAAAATATCAAAAGTCCTTTGAAATATCTAAATAAATAAAGTTTTAAATGTTCGTTTGATTGAAATCTTAATTAAATTTTTAACAGGTAATTATCGATCTTTTTCAGATCTAGCCACTTCCATCATCCATTTATTAATAGCTCTTTTATATTTAGTTTATATTTTTAATTACTAAACTAGTGGATAATAGAAGCAGGTTGTACAATTTTATTGCATATTAATCAAAGTTCTAAAGACCAAAATAATTACTTGTTGGATTTTGTTTGATGTGTTTCTGTGTTTTGGATCGTGTAGTTCTATGTATTTTTTTCAATTATTTATTTAAAGGAATAACCCGTTAAACCTCTACTTTTAGCCCTAATCCTACCTACGACAAGCTTGTCTGCAGGTAGGATAGTAAGAAAAGGGAAGGTAAATGGGAAAAATACATCGCAAATATCCAGACCAATTGAAAATTAATCTTTCTTGAATTTATTTTATAATCGAAACCGCGACGCCAATTTTGAAGTCGGGCGTCCACCCAACTAATCTCCGGCGCCTCTCAATAATACTTAGCGCACAATACTAGACGAATAAAACTAAGTGAATAATATTATTTATTTACATGGATATTATATAAATATTGAGATATTATAAAATGCAACTTAATTTAAGTACCGACGATAAGCGAATAAGAGGGCTGTATTTTAGTTATAATACTCTGAATAGAGAGCTACCCTACCTTAGTTTTAACCCCCCTCTGCGCCACCCCGTAAGAATGTCGTTCATTTAAATATCACATTTTTCTTGAAGATTAATCCTGAGCTGGCCATAAAAGGAGCCTTTACCCCTCCCTTACATAAAGCGACATGGCTTAAGAATTTCATCTCCCCCATTATGTTTTCATGAAAAAAAAATCACTTGAAAATAATAAATTTTACTTGATTATGAAAACAGGAGGGGTGAAATGATGAGATTTTTTCTTTTTTCATAACATTTATAAGTGGCTAAAACTTCCTTCTTGAAAATTTATGTACCTTAACGTACTTTTGTCGTGACTGATTAAGTATGAAGCATAAAGTTTAAAAACGATTCGCAGAAAATTTCTTAACTTTACTTAAATACTAGTTACAAAATAGTTTGAAAGGCAACGCAAAATAATTGCTGGAAAAATATTGGTGAATATGCTATTAAAAAATGTCATTGGTCGTTCCAAAAAACCCATGTTTATATTTTATTGAGTGAAGTGTTTTTTTTTTAAAGATGTTCATCAAATTTCTTTACTTCGTGTGGCACCTGAAGGGAAAAACTGATCAACACAGCGATGTTTGTATTTATTTACATGTATGAATGAAAATACATTTCATTTGAAGTAATCTAACGTCTAATTGACTCTGAATTCTAGAAACGGCTTATGCAACCCCGTTTAAAGCCTATTTCTACATGCAAAATAGTGAAATATTTAGAAATTAAGTTACCTAATATAATTTCACGTAAAATTTGATTATTTTTTTAGGCAAAAACACTGGTTCTCGCTGTTCTCTATGAACTATTGAGCTCCATCAAAGGACAATAAAGAAAGAAAAATAAAAAAGTGTAGAAAAAAATCGATGTTAATATAAATTGAAAATAATAATATAACCGGAAAATAAGAAAATTTATAACAGTATATTGACGTTTTTTTTGGAAAAATCGCCTAAAGTTTTATCATGAGGACATGACACGCGAAACAAGGCAGATTATCCTTTCCAAAGAAGATGCATCGCAGCCTAAACAAAACATGAAGGCTGCTTAGTAGCGGTGGATCTGAAATGACTGATGGATCAGCTCGTCCATCATTCTGCTAGCTACGAGGGAGGAGCTTACACCGAGTGGGGAGCAGAAAGGGAGACAAGAGAAATTGATCAACAACCTTCATATTTTACGTTTTTTCAGGCAGGACTAGCGTCCATTTTGTAAACCAAACTGTACTGTATGGCCATTTTTGTGTACTTTTTATTTTATTTAACTGTTTAGAAAGGATTAATTCTCGCATGAAATTAAAAGTAATTAGTAGCAATCATTTGGTCATAGGTTGTCTCTCTATCTAGTAGCAAGTTTTTATATCGCCATCTACCCTCGCACGCAAATATCTAGTCAGAAATACATATTAAAACTGCGTTTTTTTTTTTAAATTTTACCGCCCTATCGTCTTAAAGGCCTCCTTTTTGGTCCAATATTTAAAGGCACCTGACATCGATTTGTCCGCCTCCGTGGTGTAATAGTCAGCGTGTTAAGCTACCGTACTGAAGGTCCCGGGCTCGATTACCAGGGGGGGGTGAAAATAAATATTAGTGATTTTACACTGTCATATTTATTTTATATTACCCTGGACTGGTATCTAAAGCGCAAGAGTGATCACCTTGCCTTCGTTAAAGTAATGATCAAGATGACGCTGCGTCAATTCGATGCAGTGCCCTATGCTCCATTGGGTGCGGATAAGGGTTATAAGTAAGTAAGTAAGACATCGCTATCCGTAGGTACTTTTGAGGATCAGACCGTAATGACCTATTTTGGTTGTAATATCTGATTCACCATACATGGTTTGTAGATGAGGTATTTACCTGGCGATACACCATTTGTTATCTAATATTAGCCCAAAGATTTTCTAAAGTAGGTACCTTCTTCTCCCAACATAATTACAAACGAAGTTTAAAAAATGTATATCAAAACTTTCCTTCGTAAACTAAATATTTATATATTTTCATATGATATTACTTTCATCATGAAAAACCGTTTTTTGATCCTGGCAAAGGGATCACTTTGAGGTATTTTAGTTTTATATAGTATAAATCATAAATTTCAAATCAGTTCTACTACGATTGACGATCAATTTAATACCATAAAGACTTAATGTGGTGCCCTATGTGCCATTAGGATACAAATAGCGGTCAAAAAAAGGATGAAAAATTACTGAGCATTAAATTTTAAATTGATTTCTTTTATTTTAAATTGATTAAACTAACAATTACACGTATCTTAACTTTTTTAATAAGAAAATCATGTCTAATAATAATTCATGATGGACAATCCATTTAATTCCCCAGTGAAAAGTTTCTCGAGAATTCCAGAATGAATGTTATGCGGCAAGTGCAATGTATTTGTAATGAACACGTACACCAAAGCTCGCCAAGTCAGATTCTACCTAGTCTAAGTTTTAACAAGTTTAAGAAACTGTGGACTCTTACATTAGAGTTGAATGGTAATTATTTCTCAACTAACGTAAATCGCTAATTACAAACACCCGAATTTACAATGTTGACGAAATTCATTTGTCGCTTGAAGTAAAATGAATTAACGCTATATATGTGTGTAATTTATTTCGGTGCATAAATACGGAGAAAAGAGAATATTTTCCTTTTGGGCGGTACTTTTTTCGCAACGGAACGTTAATACGTGCGAGGTATGTTGGGAACCCGTTAGTTTGATGTTATTATACCTTCTAAATAACATAAAATGGCGCCGCACCAAACGCGGACATTGTAACAAAGTGTAGCGCACAATATAATGTAACGAGGGGAAAAATGGCCTAGGAAAAAGTTAACAAGAGGAGATGAAAGCTTTGTTAAAGCGTAAGAATGCGGAGCGGCTTTTGTATTATTCATTCCTTCCTTGTTTCATGTGAGGAAATTATTTTTGATCATAATGCATGTAGTTCGAGCATATGTACTCGTATATTACGTTAAAGTAATACTATCGGTATTTTTTTTTATTATTATTAAATATTTTTTTCTATTTGAACTTTATACTATATACTTGTACGTATCTCATACGGAATAAAACGCTAATATTTAAAATTTAAATGATTGTTTGTGAAATCCTGAAAATTATAATTGATTTTAAGTTACAACCAATATTATTTTATTTTTAAGTGAAATGGTCCGGAATAGATAGAGTCTTGTCATAATCGTTTCGTGAATTGGAAGATATTTAGTAAGTAATAAGCAAGAAAGGATGTGGAGAAGTTGTACTCCAAGCCACGCCTGATAAATAAATATACCGATGCGATCAGCCAAACTGTCAGGCGGGAGAAATGGCGTTCCATTTTTCTTAAGCTTTTTCCTTCCATTTGAATGAATTTCACCGCCAAAATTTTCCTTCCCATTTGTTCCCATCAGACAAGATCTCCGCAATATGTATGAAGCATACACCGCTATAATATATGACTTGGAAATACCCCGGCCATATATTAAACCGACCGACCTACGCCGGACAGAGCGAGCTACAATATTCCGTTATGCGGTGGGCTCTCTCTCTTTTCAGCTCGGCCCGACCCGCGGCGAGAGAAAAGGATATTGGCCATCTCGCACTCCGGCTGGAAATGGAAAAGCATAGAACGTGCGGTGTATAATAAGCATTTCATGCATGGACGTACATTAGCGGCATCAACTTTCCTCCGTCGGCCGCCGCCGCCGCCGCGCCGCTCGCCGCCCGTGGACGGTCCAGCGCCAGTACATAAACGGACTGTACATTATGACTCGAAGGGTCAGCATACCTCCTCGCCCCCGCCGATATAACACGTATAATGTCCGTCCCTCTCTCCCTCCCAGGAATGTAATAAGAGAAAAAGAAGCCTCGGACATTATTTTATACGCTACACGGGCGATATGGCCGAGCGCTCCTCTCCTCGTTTTTCTAATATAATTTAAAGGAAGACAGTTTAATGAAATGTACTTTACGGGAGAATGCGCCCGCGGGTAGTGACACATAAGAGCATTTGTTAATATTAATGAGGTTGATCTCGATATAGATTCGGGGAATGTAGTGTTACATTTTCGCGTTTCAATAGCTTTCCCAGGTTGTTTACGAAGCGGCACACGAGCTGGGCGCGCACGTATACAATGCAAGAGCCATAAAACCGAACAATAAAAACCCAAAACAGCGATAAATTTAACCAATAGAAACCTTCTCCCTGGCCTTATCAATTCTTGCCACATTCAAGTGGAATTTATACAATATGACGCTGCCTTTTTACAACTTCTTAATATTCAAGAGCCATTTTCCATCGCAAATGGGCGCGTCGTGGGTCGTGGGTGAGCTAACCCCTTACAATTATTTATGCTTTTATTAAGATTATTTATTCACACATACCTATAGTTTATTTTCTTACGATGTATTATATTTTTAATTTAATAAAATATTTATAATGCAAATACGTACTCTTAAGCACGGTTTTTTTAGTACTTAACATATATCTCTTCATTTAGATCCTCAATATTTCATTCGATGAAAAGTGTAAAAATCGATGTTTAAAAATCGTAACTTTATTAAAAATTTAAGCTTAGATCAGTTGCTTTTCGTGCACCAACGGCAAAGTGAAACACATAAATAAATTTTCAAGAAATGTGTTTACTTGTTCGTGTAATGAATATTACTCCGAAGTCCAGATAGTATTGTAGACAATCTACAGTACAGATTGTGAGTGGTTGTGTCCATATATCGAATAGTTGTTATTGGACCATTGTAGTTCCGTGTATGAGAGGGACCGAGATGGGCTGTCAGGGACAAGGGGTGGGGGGGCGAGCGGGACAAGGAGGCAATATCGTCTTTGTGATTGACCCAGCATTAATTATTAGCATCGATACAGTTAGTGGCAAGAGGAAACGGACGTTAATAACTTAGAAAACTTTTCTTTCCCGGCAGAGCATAGTCCTTTAGTGCAGCGCTTTTGTCTCTGTTATTTACAAAGATTCATGAAAAATTCACTCGGACGGGCTAGTTCCCGCTCGGATGCTATCTGTAGCTAATCAATGTTTTATTATTATGGGGACAATAAGGGAGGGCGATTCACGCTCTCTCGGTAAAGCTCTCTCTAAATTGTAAATTTATCGCCGGACCACGGCCATATCTTACCCATTAAAGAAAAGGTTACCGGGAGCCGTCCAATTTCTCGCGACACTAATTATAAATTCGTACGGGGCCGGTGCGACGTAGGAGAGCCGCAATCAAAGAGAAGCTCTGTGCGCAAACATTAGTTGTTGCACTCACGCTGTACTTCTTATTACTTACAAAGTAACTCCGGAGTCGGCCGCCTCCCACTTAAACACGAGTTTAATTTACTCGATAGTGTAAATAAAGGCGGACACTTGGACCGCACGACACTTATAACCGAGTTTCTCAAAGCGGTCGCACTCGCCCTGCCCTAGGCGAGAAGGGAGGGTTCCTCTCACCCTCTCCCCGCACCCTGCCCCGCGCCACCCTCTCTGATTTAAATTACACTTACAGTTAGTTGGACCGAAGCGATAACATCCACTTTGGGCCACCTTATAACAATCTGTACAATTACCGCATTACTAGTGTATAATTCCTCTCGGCGTCCGCCACTTTCTCCCGAAGGTATATGTCTCCCGGCGAGGTGGCGGGGGTCTCTTATTAATCGCAAACGACAAATTTTAACGACAGAAATTAATGAATCTCGTTACTCGGGTTAATCCCTCGGTCGTAAAGTCTCTACTTTGGACCCACTACGAGTATCGTCTCCCTCTCTCGCCACTCTTATATATGGAGCTGAGGTATTCCGCTACAGCCGGGCATTTATTTGTGTTCAACATTACAGGTGAGCGACGAATTAATTCAATCTTACTTTACTCTCTTTTCAAATTTAAAATTTAATATAAAATAAAGTGAAAACTTTACATTTTAATCCTGTTAAAAAAATCAATAAAAAGCAATTCATATTTAATTTAAATAATACATAATATTTCAAATGTTGTCTTTTTGTCAATTAAAAAAACAATTAATGAATATTTAGGAGCATGATGACTTCAATAATTAGCCGTTTTTTCATTTATTTGCTTAATACAAATATACAATCTACATACACATATATATTAATTTATAAATTCATAAAAATAAACATTTTTTTGTAGTGACCCACCAAACCAACTTGTGTGTCTTGTCGGTAGAGTTTTGGTAATAATCTTGCAAATAATATATTTATTTAACCTAAAAAAGTGAAGAATTCAATAGAATTGACACTTTAATTTTATTTATATTATTTAAACGCAAAAAATGTGTTATAAATGGAATTTAAAAAAAATCCTTTGAAAATATGCCTGAAAATATTAAGATTGTCAAATCACAAAGCAAAACACTTTATCATGTAATACACCTTGATTTATCTTGTGAAAATTAATTATTTAACTTTAAAAGAATAACAGGTTTCATTAGACATCTTATATTATTTTAATTTATATTATTCAATACTATTTAAACGCGGAAAATATTTTATTAATGGAATCCTAAAAGATCCTTTGTAAATATCAAGACTGTCGAATTACTAACAAAACACCTTGCGGAAGCTAGTTGGCGTAGAGCGTCTACGTCCACATGTACCATTCGCCATAACGTATAGAGAGGCCCTCACATTATATGTGCGGTGGTTGTAAACTAAAGATAATGGCCTGTTGCCCCCTATTAAGGTCCTGCTCTCCTCCGGGGGTTGGCGGCAGCGCAGGGGGATGAAATAAGGTAAGGTCCGAATTAATGTAGCGGCATCGACATGTTATTATTTCTAAACTCCGTATAACTGTGCACGACTTTAGGAGAATTCTCTTATTTATGACGGTGGTCATATACAGATATACCAACACATGGCCGTGTGAGGTGGATCGAAGATGTATGGAGAACATTAACGATCGTGTGGGAAGCAACCTCTATTGTAATTGCTATTCGTAAAGATGGAGATGCGGTTGTTTGAACGTTTCGTCAATGGAGGTACATCGCCTTAATATATGATATCGGAATTTGTTTACTGGAACGGTTAATTCTTGGTTCCTGGTTAGATTTATGTATAGATTACTAAAAGAGATACGTTGTCGAAAGGGATCTTTATGTGTTTTAACGTAATAATCAAATTAACAAAATAAATGACCACGAATTAATAAATTGATTTTTTTAAAGACAAAAAAGCACGAATGTATGAGTGAATTGATAAATCCATATTTTTTGCTGTGTGTCGAGTTAAATTGAAAGCTTACAAGGCATACGATCTGTCATCAGCTGGTTTGAGTAGTCAATTTATACACTTGTGTAACGTTTACCATTTTGCTAAAGTTTATGAAATCCAATCTACTGAACAATTTATTAGAGCAATATAAAACCATCCATTTACTTGCGAATTTGAAGCGACATCAAGTAATAGAATGTTCTTATGGGACATTATCTCTAAACTTTTAAGAAATATTAACTTTAACTTTACTCCTGAACTTTTATTTTTTATTCATTAAACTCATTCATTGAAACCGGTTGCAATGGAGTTAACGTTTCCCAAAAATTGATATTTTTTTGCTTTTTATACAAATAAAGTCAATGCCGTTTGAAATGTATAATTTCGTATTTTTCCGTTTATATTTAAGGACAAACATTTTTTGCCATCTTATTTCAAACAAATCTTTGAAATAAGGTTTAAGCTCTACCCGTATCCCTTGTCTATTATTGGTTGATCGGACGATTTGCATTTCACCAATTAGTCAGCCAATTTACATATATTCTGTACAATAACTTTACTAAATAAATAAATAAATAACGCGTTATTTTTTCATTGGTTTTCTATCCCAGGTACAGAAAATTATTGAATACATGAATATTACAGTGAATACATGAATATTCAGGTAATTCATAATAGGAATTGTTCTGGGATAAAAATATAGATAAATAACAAAGCCTTTTATCACCTTATTCCTTTGTTTGATTACGCTAATAAATTAGACCGTATCGAATTATTTAATGACTCACAGAACAGATGTTCTACGTAGAGTGATATCCGAATACTATTTGACCGCATACACTTCACTTAAATAACTCCCCTACAAAATGAATTAATAACATTCACGATTTCGTACAATTCTGGCCTTTTCGCTCTGAGCTCTAGAGATGAGAATTCTGTCATTTTGAGAGAGGATATAGGTTGTTTGAAATTTGAAACATATCCTAAAAGGAGGTTATAAGCGCATTTCAATACGTAAAATCAATTATATGGCTAGCGGGCACACAAGGAATGGAACCCTTTGCAGCCGGACCCGATGGACACATGGGGTTATTTGATTAGTCTGAGTGAGAATGAAGGCACCCCCCGCCCCGGCTACCCCTTCCCCAGCCCCCCGATACACCATCCCTCTCCCTACACCGGACCTTAATGGAATGGGGGGTCAGGACTATAACTAATTATTGATCCTTTGCTCAATTATTAGTGAATGTTAAATATGTGGCCTGTAAGGAATTGACGGAATCTTATGGAAATGTACAATACTAGTCGTTTCCATATTAAAATAACGAAATAATTTGAACTTAATGAAAACGTCTTTATTGGTTATTGGTTTTATGTGATAAGGCATTACTGATAAATGATTCTTTAAGTGTATCTGGACTTGAATATGCTTTTTTATATTTTAAGTCAGACATAATGTAATTACATATATAATTTGTTATTTCCATTTATTTATTGATTTGGCGTTTAATTTGTAGAACTCTATTTTAATTTATGTATGAATTTTTAAATCAAAAACAGATTTTTTAAATCTACTAAGTTAAAGTTGTTCCGTGAAAATGCCATAACTCGGCGAAACAATTGTCACAATATTAATTTTTTGTGTTTTTGTTAATAAAATACAACTTAGTAGACTCATGAAATCTGTGTTTGATTTGAAAATTAATACTGAAAAATGTAATTTTCATTTAATATTTTGGTTGTAAAATGTTCGAGTGATTTTTAATCTCATATTTATTTGATATTATCCCGGACTGGTAATTAACGATCAAGATAATACTGCGACAATACGATGTAGCGAACTATGCACAATTGCACGCGGATACGGGTAACAAGAAAAAGGAGACAAAGTTTTAGTGACTTGCTCAAAACTTAAACCCCGAGTACTCTAGCCATTGCTGTTTTGCTTTTTTCCTACTATTAATTCTCATCTTTTTCCTTTCCATGTACAAGTAATATGTATAAAAATAGTACTTTTACTTGGATAATCTATTTTTTTTTATCAAATATAAACATTTTTATCCAAGAATATGGAAAATGAGATTGATCACCCTGCCTTTATAAAATTAGCACAGCATCGATTGATATCAGTACCTTTGTAAGAGTGTTGGGTTGTGGTCCCGTGGTTAGTGTCGCGGAATCCTAAGTCAGAGTTTCTCGGTTCGAACCCACTCTACCAAAATTTGAAGTCTATTTCTAATAATGAATTTTGAAATTGAAATAAAAAAAAAAAAAAACA
>NW_028280840.1:1377500-1497500 GCF_059751285.1 Brachycentrus maculatus
ATTAACACTCCTCTCAATATTCTTTATTAATTCTGCGTTTCGTCATTAACAGTACGACTAATATAATAGTTTTAACTGCGTGTTATTTTTTATCAGACTATAAAATATTATATTATATTAATAACTAATTCGTAGAACGCAACTTGTTTTTTCTTGTAATTGTGAGTGCTTATTTTTTCTTTATTTTAGTTTTCTACGATCAAATTTAGAATTTTATGATAGATAATATAGATTATGCTACGAAACTGCTTCCAGATTATATTTGATTAATAAAAATGATTATTAAAAGTAAAAAAAAAATGTATTTAAATTAGGAAGAGACTTGAAGTTATTGAAATAGAAAAATAGAATTTATATTATCCACTGACACTTCGTGATGGAATTGCATTTTAATATATCATTAGATTAAAACCAATATTTTAAGCTTTTCCACTTTATTTTTATTTGACCAACGCCCGGGTTTCGTCGTTACCGACGACCAGTCTGATGATGTCGAAACCCGGTCGCTGGTCAAATAAAAATAAAGTGGAAAAGCTAAACATATTGGTTTTAATCTAATAATATAGAAAAATAGAAGTCTGATCATTTATAGGGAATCCGACTTGTCTTGACAGGCTTTAGTAATCACTATTATATAAAAAAAATATTCAATATTCTTCCCATGATTATACAATTAAAATATATCACTTTTAAACTACGTGGCTTAGTGGATCCCCGC
This sequence comes from Brachycentrus maculatus, assembly GCF_059751285.1. Taxonomy (NCBI): domain Eukaryota; kingdom Metazoa; phylum Arthropoda; class Insecta; order Trichoptera; family Brachycentridae; genus Brachycentrus; species Brachycentrus maculatus. Next base: position 1,378,219 of record NW_028280840.1, read on the forward strand.
AAAATAGATTAATTTAATATGCCAAAAAAATCATAAAAATATTAATGTAAATTAATAAAAAAAAATTTTTTACTCATATTTCGAAAGTTGTATTTCATGTTTTACATTAGACAATGTATTAGAGGTGCCATCTGCGTATTGAAATATTAATGTTAAGATTTTAATAAAAAATATTTATTCACCCATTCGTCCGGTTAAATTCAATAGTTGTTTTCAAAGATTTTCATTAATTCTAAAAATTGTTTTTATGTTTATAACGACAATGCTCTAAAAAAACAAAATGTATTTCACAACACATACTGATAATGTATATTTTTTTACAAATTGTTTGGTATTAAAATTTACTTGATTTAAGACTCTAATTTTGATCGATGTTGTTAAAAATATGAATAATTCATTGAATGTGTGATATAAACGAAAACATATTTATGAGTATATATTTAAAATTCTGTAATGTAGTTATTAATTATTCTCGTTAAAAGGATATAAATGAAAATTAAAGTAATTAATTTAACTGTCCTTTTAAAATTATTTTTTGTTCCAAAATACGTAATTCCTTACCCTATGATGATTTTATTATACTAGTTATTTAAATTATTCGACTGAAACAAGTGGAATACTAGTACCAGGAACAAAGAAGATAGAAGCAGTGACCCACGCCACTAAAACCATTACAGGGGACAGGCTGTACTACTGTACCCAGTTAGTACCAGTACACTATTAATCACTTCCCGTGTCATAATACCAACCAATCTCAACCCCTATCTGAAAGAGACGGTTCACACAAAAAGAGCGCACCGCTAGGGTTGATATAAACATGATGAAATTCCTACATTTTCTGGGAAAAAATATTTTGTATTATTATTATTATAAATCCATGATTTTAAAATTTTATTCTTTACACACAGAAATTCGAATATTTTTTAATAAACCACAGAAATAATTTAAATATTTTTTGGTGGGTATTCGATTATTGGTCTTTTTTGTCAATGTTGAAAACTTATTTTAATAACCTTACTTAAGTGATTTATTTTAGAATTTGTCTTAATGCAAATTTCTGTGCCCTCAGACATCTTTTATAATGTCAGCTAATTCCTTTCAGGAATAATAAAAGAAAGATAATCCATAAGCCGTAATTAATACTAAAAAGCACATTTTGGAAAATATCGATTTTTCAGTAAGCATATATTTTAGCGGATGACTACATAAAAATGGTAAATTTATTATACTTTTTGACAAATGAGTATATTCTCGATCAACAAAAAAAGCACGATATAAAATTGTGATATTTTAAAAAAGGTCGTTATTTAAAACCTATTTCTCTCATGTTTTATTTAATATTATGGAAGACAAGGATGCTTACAAAACTTACTTATTATAATGAAGTTTTTTATTTAAAAAATAATAATTTAAAATGTATAAAATTTTCTGTCTTTTTCCCACACCAAAAATTTATGAATTAATCTGTTATATAATTTTATGAGCATCTTACAGCTAGCACCAAGTAAAGGACGGTTAAAGAAAATAATGTTGAGTGCTTCAAAACACGTGTCAAAATATAATTTAACAATGAGTGGTATTTACTTGGTATATATAACATTTAAAATATATACATATTATCATCTTGATAAGCAGGACTGAAAGCTTAGACTTGTACAAATGGACAAAGAATTTTATTGATAACTTTTCGTATTTTTAAGTTATTTGTTTCCCAACCCTTGAACAACTACTCATGCTAACTATTTAATTTACCATATTCTACTTTATTTATGAACCGGGCTGTATTATCATATATCGTCCCTAATAAATGGAAGGACTAAGTGCCAGATTGAAGCGGAGGAGGGTTCTAAGTCCTTTGATGGATCTCGCTCGCTCGGGACATTTTTCGGTTCATAACCATCCCCTTATTTGCTTAGGGAAGCAGCGTTGGGTGTAAACGCGCGTTTAATTTTTTCCTTGGTGTCGCAAAACACCCCCGAGATAGTATGAGGGAGAGCTGATCAAATTTATTCAGGATTTAAAATATGTGCGCAGATTAGGTTTTTTATTATTTTTAACGTGGCCATCGAATAATACTAAAAATATTTTTGAATGATAGAAAATTTCAGAAAGGCAAAGCGAATAGAGTTGGATAGATTTCCACCAATCGCTAATATATAAAATAAATTTAAATTAATTTGAATTTATTTTAAATTCGTCTGTTTATCATAAAATTTATTTGAAGTATATTTTTTCTTAAAATTTTTACTTCTAAATACTACTATTACTTTAATTCACTTGGGAATTGTGATATTAACCAAATAAAATAAAATAAAAATGTTTAAAAAATGACTACCGAATAGAAGTATATTTGATCCATTCCTTCCTTATCCTCTTTTCTCACTAGCTGACAAGTTTCTAAAAAATAGACTTTAAAAACTAAAATAAAGCTCTGAGTTGTAAAAAAATTATTTAAAATAAACAAATTATTTTAACCAGTGTATATTATGATACAAATATTTGTTACAAAAATAAATTATCAAAAAATATTCGTTTCAATACTTTATATTAAATAAACATAAAAATCATTATGATTGATTGAGTCAGTTTTTTTAATTATTGTTGTTTTCAATTTATATTTATTTTTTAAAGTGTCAATAAGTTCAAAAGTTAGTAAACATAGCAACAATATTATCTTAACAAGAAAGTGTATGTTTTAACATACACAAAAATTATTTGTATTCAAATAAAATTTTACCGTTATTAGATTGATATCGATTATCTATTTTTACTGCGCCCTTACAACATACGAAGAGTTACCGAACATAATAAAAGCAGTAAAAAAAATTAATCAACACTTGTTCAGTGTTATGTTCAATTGTGCCACCCTAGCGTAGAAAATTAATAAGGAAAATCGTTCATAACCTCTGTAGGGGCAACAGTAAATATCCTTGTACCGTGAAATTGGTGAAAGTGATACCCACTCATGGAATATTCCCCTAAGTAGGGGCCCCGCACCGCCCGCAAAATCATCTCTAATAAATTTGTTAGGAAATTATTCACACTCGTACCAATTTGTCTTATTTTTTGTCTGTGTTGATAAAAGATTGCTTGTGGGATGAGCAGTTTAGGCGCCGCGACAGATGGCGCTCTCTGATTTCGGTATCATTTATGGCCTGTTTAATTCACCCCTGTTGGACCAGTAAGCATGAAGTATGGGTGGAGAGAAATACTATCTCCTTTTCCATGTGTGTGTCTAAGTTTTAGTTCAGGTCATTAAAAACCGCTTTTCAATTCAATTTTTTATTTTATTTTTTCATATCTCATCACAGATGAAGAAAAATTTGGGCAAATAAGTCTGGGCATTTACGGGGCTGACGACCGTCATAGGCTGGTTTAAGTGATCACTTTACACACGTAAATTCTACCCATTATTGACAACCACACTAATCAAATTCTAGGAAGTTTTATATATATTAACAAATTTCGAAACGTTGTTCTTGAATCACTAGATCTCCACTAGTGAGATCTATTGGTGAGATGAAATGAAATTATTTATTTAGCAGAAACTTTATAATAATATGAAAAAAACTCCTACAATTGGAGATAATCCAGATTTGTGAACAAGTATTTGGACACACTCAAAATGTTATAAAATTTTTAGACAAAAAATGCTAAGAATAATCTTTTAATTTAATACAAATGGTTAAAGAACCCTAATTCATGACTAAAAGACTTTCTTTGTAGTTGTAGATTGTTAAACTATGAAAAATACCTCAAAAAATTAAACATCAAAACATGTTTACTAAAATGACAACTACATATTTAGTTTTTCCACGTTTAATTTATTTGGTCAGTTGACTGTTGATGTTGGTAACGAAAAAACGTGGTCACTGGTTATACAAAATAAATGTGAGAAAAACTATTTATTTGTTTTACTATTGTATAAAATGTAGTTCCACCAAGAAATGTCAGCACAGAACTCATACGTTTAAAGATTTTTGGCCAATTCAACAAATAGTGAAGAAAAACGAAAAAAGTTAATACTGATTTGCAATTAATTTAGGATAATATTTGAGTTTTCTTAACATATATTACGAGGGTATTTATGGAATTAATCCTCTTTCAGAATGGTTAGTAAATTATTTTTTGATATCTCATCAAAGATGAAGAAGAATATGGAAGTCTGGGCATTTACGAGGCTTACGACCATCATAGGCTGGTTTAAGTGATCACTTTACACACGTGTAACATTCACCAATTCTACCCATTATTGACAACCGCACTACTCAAATTCTTGGAAGTTCTATATATATAAACCGATTTAGAAACCTTGTTCATGAATCACTAGAACTTCACTAGAGACATCTATTGGTGAGATGTAAAGAAGGTTTTTATTAAATAGTAAATATTTACAAAAAACACAATTATTACAATTTTTCGTTTTTCGTAGGCTGGTAGGTAGCTGGTTATAAAAAATAGGTATAAAGTTATGGTGGAGTGAGTTTGAACCTAAAAACCAAGAGTCTATGAATCTAATGAAACTAATCACGAGACCACAATCCAACTATTATATTTTAATTTCCTGACATCGCTCACTTCTTTTAAGAACGTCATAAATCGAAAATCGACAATTTTCAGTTTTGCATGTTTTCGGAATGCCCAGAAAATGTACTATGTACCAGCAAAAGAGGCATATTTTAAAGTTAAAATTGACCCGCTACAGGGAAGAAAGTGTTGTTTTAGAATTTTGAAAAAAAAGGTATTGTTTATTTTTTTTAAATATACTAAATATTTTTCAAATGGAGAAAAAACCTTCAGGTTTTACCTAAAAAGATATGTTGCACAGTAAAAAGTTCAATAAGTGGCTTGATATTTATTTTCAATACATTGTATAATATTTTTAAACTTTAAAAACCTTCTCCTGAAAAATCCAGTTTTTTGATTTATGACGATCTTGAAAGGAGTGAGCGACATGTATTTTAAATTCAAAAAGTAAATAACAGTTATTTGATTTTTTTAATATTTAAAAAATCACAAGTCGTAAAATACCTGCTAAAAACCTTATCTGCAATCTTCATACATAATATGTATGTATAGCTCTGTCCCTTGCTCTCGCTTAATACTTGTACAATATCTGTAGAATTTTCCACGGCAATATGGCGCGGGGTGAAACATATCTCAGCGCCATCTCCCGCTCGGCTGTTCCTTTCTTTAATGTTTATTTTTCGTCCAATCAGAGTGCAGAAAGAACCCCGATATTACCTCAACTGTCACACATAAAGTGGAAAATATGGACCGCAGATTGCTACCGTCGTTACGTAGCGCCCCCTGCCTACCTGCCTACCCCTGCCGGTACGTGAGTGGAGATATGTTAGGAAATGGAAAGGTTTATAGCTTTTCTTTCAGTTTTCAGGTGCGAGGGGAAGATTGTGTTATACATTTTTTTGTGCCGCTCCCCATTCCACGAGCGGAGGTTTCCCGCTCACGTTCTAGCTGTATACTGCTCAACTGATAGGGGTGTATTTTTAAATTACACTGTTTGCTTCAGATAAAGGTGTTATATGTAGCTGGTATAAGTATTAACGCTCCCGTTTCTTTCGTTCTTTTCTTGATTGAATTTAGCTAGAGAAAAATTAACTATTATTATTATTAAAAGCACAAAAATTCAAATGTATTTTAACTAAACTGCATAAACTGATAATAACGAAACTGCATAAACTTATATTTAAATAACTGATAATTGAAAATGATAATCGCTGACGTTCATGAAATAATTGTTAAAATGTTTTGAAAAATATTTATAAATTTTCCATATTGTATGAATTTTTACTTTTAGTTAATAATCAGCCTATAAAACTTTTAAAGTAAAGAGATTGAAAATAAAATATTTAAAAATTGTTAACTTATTTGTATTCTTATATTTTATACGACGTTATGTTTTAAACATCATCAAATGAAACGCACAAAAGTTTAAGAGTTTAGGTAAAAAAAAAATAATGCTTTAAAATCCTCAAATTGATTTTTTCATGTAAAACATTTAATAGCAACCAATATTTTCATAATATTTATCAATACGTCTAGGATTAAGATATCGCCATAAATTAGTAAGCGAAATTTGAGATTTGATTTCGTCTGTAATAAATAAGAAATAAAGCTGGATCGTATGATTATGGATGTAAGATGGCGACATGGGTGATATAAGAATGTGTCCTTGCGGGTAGGGCGGGGGGCACCCTTCCCGGTGCACACCGCGCCTGGATGTTGGTGGCACCAAGACGGATGAGGTTAGTTATAAATGTCAAGCTTTTCTCCTTCCGATTTCATCTCGACTCTCCGTCCCTCTCCGCATCCCGCTGACGCATCATCTCGTTTCACTTCTACAGAAAAGTTTTTGCGATTTCATATAAAAGTATAAGGCGGTGATTTATGTTCCGCTGTGAAAGGATATTTTATATCTTTTTTCCCCGCAGGCGGCGGGCGGGGCGAGAGCGAGACGGAGACAGGGAAGTCGTGGGCGGGGGCGCCGGAATATAAATCGCGATTCATTTCTCATCGTAAGTTTTTGCCGGTCTTATCTGTAAGACTTCACTTTTCATCATCCGAGGGGATTTATGTAATGCCGAGTCATTTTTCCGCCAGAAGTTCGGGAAAGCGTTCCATCCCTCTCTCACCCGCGGGCTGCCGCCGCTCCCAGAAGAGAGCGGGAAGTGAACGCCGCTTGTTTTGTATAAATGAATCGCTTGATTGATGAGTCGAGTGGAATAAATGTAAAGTTAAATTATTCGATAAGTTAGAGGCGGAAGTTAAATGGGAATTATCCGGTTGCCGTCGGTTATACTAAGTTTGTTTTACAAGCGCGGGGAAGTTGCCTGAAGGGACCGCTATGATATTCGCGAGGGTGAGATGTGCGCCGGATCTCTATCATCTTAACGATTAAGTAATGAATCTCTCTTTAACTAAGAAATCATTAACTCGCAACTACAAAAAGAGGATTAATTTACGCACGGCGCTTGCATTGATTTCATAATCATCATCATTCATACAATTTTTGACACATGCTTTACAATGGCTTTGAAATACAAGTCGTAATTACACACTATATGAACACCTGGAAGAGTCAGGTAAAAAAGGAACGCCTTATTTATATTTGACAACAAATGTTAAAAAGGATTTTGAAAATTAAAAATAAAATCCTTTGATACATAATTTCCTAAATTTTCTGAAGTGTTAGGGAAAGCGCGCACTTGGCGGTCAGTATTTTCGAAGGGTTGGTATGGCGGTAGAAATAATTTATTTATTACATACGATGCTTCTAAATAGATGCCAAGGAGCTAGGTAAGTATGCTTGGATACTTGGATAAGTGGAAAAATAATCGAAAAAAATGTTTGCAACTGTTATTATGTAAATGATAAGCAAAATAATTGTATTATACACACATATTATCCAAGTATTAAAAAATATGAAAATTAATTATTTTCTTATATGAGAAAAGGGAAAGCAGGCATATAATAACTGATAATACAAGCAAATGGACGAGAGATTGGGATGTGGGAATTTTAGGAAAGTAATTTAATTTTTTTTCATTTTAATGATCTTTGAATATTAAAATACGTTAATGAATACCTACACAACGAAAAAAAACATTCATAAACAACTGAAGATAACAGTTTTGTACCTTTGGCTTTCTTTCAATGACTTTTTAAGGGAACAGGTTTAAATGATATCAATAATATTATAATTAATTTTACTTTACTATTATCATACACCAGATTATTCAACGTACGGATGATATTCTAATATGACAGGTATCTCAACATGAGATGAAACATCTACCGTTTTATAAAAAAGAATATGAAACTCTAAATATTTTAAGTGATCACTTTATACAATTATGTAACGTTCAGGATTCTGCTCATTATTCAACATCCATATAAGCCACGGGATGCTTAGCCTTCCATCTTCTTTTATATAAAACGATAGATCTTTTAAACTGGTAACCTGAATGGTAGATGTTATTCGTGTTTAAAGTGATCACTTAACCAGTCTTTGACTGGCTATAAACCCTGTAAAGATCCAGACTTTCATTTTCTTCTTCATCTATTAAAAATATCATTTCTAAATGTAGAAACGTATTTAATTTAATTTATTTAGTTAATTATTATTAATTTCATTAATTGATTCGGCAGTCACATTATGATCAAATCTATCCATTTTCAATTTAAGTTTTACTCGGTAAATGCCACTTCTTCTTGTCACGTGTTTCGATGTTTTCCGCATCATTTATTTGGACCAAACTTAACATACAGTTTAATGTATTAATTTTTAAATGAAACACAGATATTTTGAGTCTACTTAGTTGTATTTTATTAACAAAAACACATTAAAAAATTAATATTGTGACAGTTGTTTCGCCTGTGTCGAAACGAATGTGTCACATTCTTTGAAAATACCATAACTAGGCGAAACAATTGTCCCAATATTAATTTTTTATTTGTTTTTGTATATAAAATACAACTAAGTAGACTCAAATAATCTGTGTTTGATTAAAAATTAATACATAAATTAAAATGGAGTTCTACAAATGAAACGCCAAATCAATAAATAAATTCACGTACGGTGTTTGCAAATGATTCAGAATGCATCGAAATACGTGTCACAGTAGATTTTAAGATTTAGTGGTATTTACTAAATAAAACTAAAATAAATATGAAAGTCAAATGGAAAAGGCATTAATATGCGTGAATCCTCTTATTAAATTGACACCACATTGATTGAACAGGAACAGACATAGAGCGTTATGTCAACAAGAGATTGACTGACTGTCAGTTTAGATTGGCAGTTAGTACAGAAATAGAGCGCAGGGTATAACCCATTATGCATTGGTCGGGTAATCAGTAGGTGACCTCACATTTGCATGTACGGGGGCAATAATCATTTCAAAACCCCAACATTAGGCACGTGGCTGGAAATTGATGGTCCAAGAGACTTCATTTTATTTTGATAGAGCGTGTACAATTTATATTTATTGCTTAATACAACTCACGAGTGCCAATCAAATTGAAGTCGGAAAAATATTTAATACAGATTTATAATACCACATATACTAACCAACTATGTAAATAACCAATATACCGTTTCGCCATAATGGTAGGCAGAGAGAATAGAACTTAATACCACTCTGTTTTTTCAAAAATTCTTTGCCACTTCTACATTCATGCATCTCTTTAATATTATTGTTTGTTTATATTTTTAATTGTAATATAACTGTTTTTAATTTTATTTCCACATAATATTTTATTTTATTTTACCCCCACCTGTACTCAATGGTGCATAAGGTACTGTATTGTATCGAGTGCGTATTTTCTTGATATTATGTAAGGTTATCTGCCCCGCGTTTAAGGTATCAGTCCAGGTCATATTTTAAATGTTTGAGTGAAGAATCGTTATTTTTTGACCCCTCTATAAACCGAGTCTGGGACCTTTAACACGGTAGTCAAACGCAGAAACCACTTAACTAAATTTGAGTACTGTGGTTGTCAATCATGAGAAGAATAGTGAATGTTGCACGTGTATAAAGTGATCTCTTAACCAGCAAATCACAGGTCATAAACCCTGTAAAAATCCATATATTCTTCTTCATCTATGTTGAGATGTCAAAATATAAAAATAACTCCTATGTGGAGAAAACCCAGATTTGAACACAGTCAAAAATGTTTTGAGTGTGTTCAAATACTTGTTCACAAATAATTTGGACAAATAATTTAAAAGCTTCTTTTCATCTCACCAATAGATGTCTCTAGTGAAGTTTTAGTGATTCAAGAACAATGTTTCAAAAATTGGTTCATATATATAGAACTTCCAAGAATTTGAATAGTGTGGTGTTCAATAATGGGTAGAATTGTTGAATGTTACACGTGTGTAAAGCGATCACTTAAACCAGCCTATGACGGTCGCCAGCCCCGTAAATGCTCAGACTTTCATATTGTCCTTCATCTTTGATGAGATGTCAAAAAATAATATGAAAAATGTTGTAATTATTATTAATAATCTAATTTTGGCACTATGAATATCTTCGCTTTTGTACATAAATGCAACGACATTTTTTTTTAATAAATGGTGCTGTCTTAGGATGGTAAAGTGCTTTCAAATTAATAATAGCCTTATATCGTACAAGTAATATCGTTCACGCAGTCAAATCATTCCCCTTAAGATGGGGGTGATAAGTGGTAGGTAGCGAGGACTAACACTAGTACAGCATACCGTGTAAGCCTAGCGTTGAAATTGGTGTTGTGTAAAAGTCGATTGGTTATAATACCACAATATTACGTGAGCACCCTTCCAAACAACAAGAAGTCACTGAATATTGATATCCATCTGTAATTATTTTAGGGGTGAAATTGCTTGCACGATGTTTCCGCTTTGTTTTACTTCACGGGATGGCCGATCAGGGCCGGAATTCAATCCATTTTATTGACATTTTGTCTCATTTTTTTTATATATACGGTTCCTTTAAATACTTTCTTCTAAAAATATCACAAAAATTCAATGGATTTTGTAATCTTTTCTGAAATTTTTGTTAATTTAAGGAATAAATTATCATTTTAAAATCGTGCATTAAACAATAGTGATAAGTATTTGTTCTAACCCTTATCCACACCCTACGGTAGATAAGGCACTGCATCGCAAAGAAGCAGTGTTATCTTGATCGATAAAAACATGAAAAACGTGATCGCCCTGCGCATCAGGTACCAGTCCACGATAATATACAGAATATTAGAGTTAAAAATATTGTTTTTTGAAATCTCATCAAAAATGAAGAAGAATATTGAAAGTTAATGCTGATTTGCAATTAATTTAGGATAATATTTGAGTTTTCTTAACATATATTACGAGGGTATTTATGGAATTAATCCTCTTTCAGAATGGTTAGTAAATTATTTTTTGATATCTCATCAAAGATGAAGAAGAATATGGAAGTCTGGGCATTTACGGGGCTGACGACCGTCATAGTCTGGTTTAAGTGATCATTTTACACATGTGTAACATTCGCCAATTCTACCCATTATTGACAACCACACTACTCAAATTCTTGGAAGTCCTATATTTATGAACCAATTCAGAAACATTGTTCTTGAATCACTAGAACTTCACTACAGACATCTATTAGTGAGATGTAAAGAAGCTATTTTTTTCCGCCTCCGTTGTGTAATGGTCAGCATGCTCGGCTACCGTTCTGGAGGTCCCGGGTTCGATTCCCAAGGGGGGTAAAATAAATATTAGTGATTTTTTTCACTGTCATATTATTCAATATTACCCTGGACTGGTACCTTAAGCGGAGGGCTGATAACCTTTCCTTCATGTGTAAACGATCAAGATAACACTGCGTTTATATGACGCAGTGCCCTATGCACCATTGGGGTGCAGATAAGGGTTTAAAAAAAAAGCTTTTTTTTGAGCAGAAACTCTTATATCAATATATTTTATATCTTAATCAGTATGTAGTCCTGTATTCTTTACTCACATTTAAAAAATCGTTTGATTGATTTTGACTCGAATGAATACATGCATATGCTAAATTCATACATCTATCTCTTACAATAATATTTTTATTGTATAAATAAATATTACAAAAAAATAATACACCATATCTTTATTTGTAGAATGGTTAATTAAAAAATAAAATCAAGATTTATAATTTATTGACATCTCAAAATAAATAAATAAGAACATGAAAGTAAAATTCTTTCTGAATTATTTTACATTTGAAGAGACGCCTGAAAATAATACAAAAACATAAATATGTAATGTTTTGAATAATAGTCCTAGCCTGTGAAATGCCAGTTAATCGGTACCCGCGAAGGCACTGTACCTGTACGCTACACACTCCACACAGTACACTAGGCCATGTGCCGTGACAGGAAACGTTTCTGACAACGCTTAATAACGCAAATTGACTACCGTCACGCCATCTATGATTGGCCAGGACAACTCCACATGTCGGGATCCATCGAGCGTGATCTTGTTTCATAAATAAATCCGCACATTTGCCCACTTACTGTACCGTGTGCTTCCAGACATTGGGTACGCCCGATCGCCGACAGGTAGCGCTTTACCGCGATCGCGAATGATATTGGATATTATTTATTCACGCCGGTTCACTTAAATGAATACAGCAACTGTCTTAGGCCTTATACTTCTCTGAATCATGCTACGAAATCAACTAAAACATTTATAAAAAATACATATATATATATATATTATACATTAAAACCAAACCTATTATAATATTACCAAAATTACTTTCACAATTGTATTAAGCTATAGAAATATTTATTGTCGCACAATGCCATGTCAATAGATTATTCTTTTCCCCTAAAATGAAAACCTTGGCCTTACGCTCAACTATTGTTTTCTCCCAAAGATTATTACAGCACCTGTGTTATAAGTATTACTTAGAATTGTATATCTATATAAAAGCCCTGAGTCCATTTAATCTTCACATTAGTTTGGAAATGCCATAACAAGTCGAAAATTATTGTTTTTAATAATAGAATACAATTTAGTGGACTGTAAAATTTATTGTTTGATTTTAATATTGAATATATAAATTGAATTGGAGGTCTACAAATTAAACGCCAAATACATAAATAAATTAATAAAAATCTCTTTGAGGGGCGACTTAAACGAAATGTTTAATGAGTGACGGAAATCGTTTCTTCAAATTACGCGAACTGCATCGACATTCCAATCACGAAGCATTTCGCATAAAGTCGTAGTACTGTTATTAATCAGTCGATAAATTCGACATTTCAACGATACTATCGAATTTGCGCGCACGCGGGGAGTGCGACAATTTATTCAAATTTCGCACATAAAACAGCGGAGGGAAACAAAAGGGGGGAAGTAAAAAATGTTAAAGCTTTCCCATCTTCGCGAGGGATATCCATAGAGAAAAAGTACACATTTTAAATCTTGTTTTACTTAGAATTTCGCTCACGAAACTCAGTTTGCAATAAATTAGCCTCCATCTAATATAAAACGACAAAACGTCCGATATAATCTATGCAGCGACATTATATGATTCGTCCCAGCCCCCCGCAGCCGATGCACCCGACATTCGGGATGTACAGGAATGGAAAAAAGCTTTTCCCGCCAGATTGTCTTGTGCCGCGGCAGGGGCGGGGGAGGGGGAGGGTTGAGGGTGGCCATCGGCATGCAGAAGGTATTAATTGTGTTTAGTTAGCGGATATTGGCGACGGAAATTCGAATGCAATCAAATGAAAATGGAATGCAAAAAGGAAAAAAAATCTGTCTCTCGTCCGCTAGCGAGCCGAGGGGAGTGATGGTGAAAGCAACTGTACATTATACTTTCATGTATTCGGTAAAATCCCCTCCTTTTAAATATAAAATTCAGACATTATATTTAAAGGAATATTCTTTTCAATAAACATTTTAAATTTAAAGAGTAATTTTATTTTTGTTAATTAAAAGCATTTTTAACTTTGCGGTATGGTAATATGACACTCTCCTTATCATTCATCGTTCACTTTGTGTAAAAGTTTAAAAGTGGTATTACACAAAGTGAACGATGAATGATAAGGAAAGTGTTATAAAGTGTTATTGTTAAAGTGAATTATTATAATAAGTAAGTAACTAACTAACCATCATGCCACTACCCCGCAGGGGTAGGCAGGGAGAATAGTTGAAAAAGTTGTGTATTCCACATATCAAGAGATAACAATAAAATATTGATAACAATCTCTACATCAAATAAAGGTTAATCTCTTTAATATTAACTTTTTGTTCATAAAGATTCAATCAGACTTAAAATATTAATAACGAAGTTAATTTATTTTTTATAAATCAATTCGTAATGGATTTTTTTTAATTTATGTTTTCAATCCGCTTACAACATAAAATTTAAGTGGGAAATATAACAAAGAACACACTTTATTCAAGTACTTTTTTTGCAAAATAATACTTATTATGTGGGTGCCTTGTAATGATTCTTATACTAATCATTGAAAAAAAATACAGCTAATAAATTTGAGAATTTGAAAAAAAAATCAACAGTTATCTTCCAAACGTGAGAATTAACTAGAAAGGGTCTGGTATCGTAAAAGGAAACAAAAATGAGCAAAAACAAATGAAAAATTGGCTTAGCTAGTTTTAAATTGTTTAGTAGAGTGTCAGTCAGTAGCGCACATGATTCAACGTATTCGGGGATGTTTCCTGCTCTCTGACTACGGTGTATAAGAGTGGGGATTGATGGGAATTCAATCTAACCGAAAATGTCGCGTGGATGACGTTTGGCTGGCCGTAAAAACATCAGTTGATACTTGGGAGTTGCACACGCAGAGCTGCGCCTGTCAGTGTTCTCGCTGCAACTTGCTTGACACCAGAACATTGCGCACTGTGGGAATTGCAAAAAGGCGCAATTGGATTTGACAGACTATGCATAAATCAGGGAAAGGTTTTTCTTTATCGTAAGCTAAAAATGTTTCATGCTGAAAGGTTACCAGTTTTTTTGCATCAACATTAATATCATTGTTAAAGTTGATTTAAAGTTTTTACTCTTTTAATGTGAGAAAGCGTGCACAAAATTATTAAACCATATTTATTTATTTTCATGTACAAAATTAATTTATATTGGTAAGCATATTTCTTAAAAGCAATATCTTCCATTCAACCAAACAGACTACTGATACTAATTTAAGTTTAAATAGGCTGTTTTAAATAAGGGGGCAGATAGCGCTTGTACATATATGGAAATTGAATACTTGAACTTTACAACATTTTGAATGTGTCCAAATACTTGCTCACAAATCTGGGTTATCTCCAATTATATGAGTTATTTTTCACATAGTTACACGTGTGTAATATAATCACTTAAACCAGCCTATGACGGTCGTAGGTCCCGTAAATGCCCAGACTTATATTCTTCGTCATCTATGTTGAGATGTCAAAAAATAATACTTAAACTTTATTGAGTTGCAAAATGAACTATCATATTCTATATTTTTGTAACTGTACAATCTTTCATAATAAAGAAAACAAAGGGAATAAGATCAAGTAATGATTTAATGTGGAAGAGGTAGATGGAAACAAGGAAGGGGTGATATGACGAACAGTTACAGTTTTGAGAATAGATAGTAATGTTTTAAGCATTTCTTGAAGGTTATCACAGATGCACTTTTACCAGATGTAATTTATTTCATAGTCTAGCTGCTTGGGCATAAAATGAATTACTGAATAATGATGTGCTATATCGAAGAATGGAAAGTATTCTCAATATTTATACACCTTGATCAGAAAGGAATATAAAGTCTACTTCATGATTTAGATACATTGGGGTTATATTAACTTAGCTAGAATTTGTTTCAGTATTATTTATTTATATTGGTCAATTTTATGTTGTTTATTTTAATACAAACAAAATTGTTCTCTAGAAAGAAAATATGAATAAAAGCTTTTTTAACTCATATAGGAACTCGGTGATCAAGGTGATCAATAATTAAAATGTAACTTTCTTTTTAAAATCAAGTTACATTTTAATTATAAAATGGAAAATCACAAAGTTAGTGCTTCAAATATAAATTACACAAGGTGATCTATCCTGCGATCAAGATTTTTGGGTAAAGTAGTGGAGTTATGTTAGAAAATACAGATATAATGGAGATGAGTGTTTAGGAGATAACTGCTCTACGATAAAGGAAGTGGAGGTGGAACAGTATGCAGGAAAAGAAGAATAAAAGTTCTATGATCAGTAATATTATTATAAGCTTGTGTATTTTGACAATGGCTTATCTAAGTTTTATGACGTTAAATAAAATATAAATAATAAATTTATCCAAAAATATTGATACGATTCATTATATTATTTTTCAAATGTTTCAAACATATTTTTTATGCAATTGCCGTTAACAACTAAATTTTTAACAGGTAATTTGGAAATATAAGTACGTACAAAGCAAGGAAAGTCCTCGCAATAAAGTCTTATTAATTCGTTCGGCGCAGATTGATATTGCGTCATCCGGGTTGACAAATTTCCATTAAGTCCCAGTAGGAAACCACGATCGGTTCAGAGTCCTCCAATTATTAATCATCATCAAACTATCGACAGAAGGGGTGGCGGCTGGGCGGGGTAATGTATTCCAGGGGAGCGGGGGGGTTGGGATGACAATGGACGTATATCATCTCTGACTCATTACGTAAGCCGCCCAGCCTCGGCCTCAAGTCGCCCGCTGCGATCATTTTCATGCTAATATCCTGCAGGATGAGACGGACTGGGTAAACCTCTTCACAGGGCTGAGAAAAACAAAGGATTTTTCATTTTGAGCAAACCATAGGATTTTATATATATATTTATTTGGCAGTCACCCAGTGAGAATACATTTCAAATGTAATTTTTATTTATAAACAAATTAATAATAGAAATTAATAGCAACAGTAAATACAATTTTTATATTTTACAGCTTTATCATACACTAGATTTTTATCGGCAAAATTTCAATGAAAATTTAAAATCCTAGCAATCAAAATAATTTAACATATAATTTTGGAAATATACACAAAATATACATTTTCTATATGTAAATAAGGTTTTTTCATAATTCATTTATAAATTTTAAAAACGATGTAATCTATGTACCTACCATGTACTAAGATAAACAGTTTTTTTCTACTTATCTTTTCTTTTCGTGCAAAAATCTTAAACGTCTACTTAACTATATATGTTTTTATAATATTTATCTTAAATATCAACGAATGCTTTACTTTGTTTGTAAGTAAAGAAAATATTTAGAATCGAATGTAATACTGAATCTTTTTTCGTATTTTTCACGATTTATCATATGTGTCCTTATAACATGAATGTTCATGTCTAAATTTTATGAAAAAATATTTTCAAAAGAAAAGAAAAAATAACCGTTATTAACTTTTAAGATTATTTTTCTACGTTGTTGACATAATTGATATAGTCCATTAAAATAAATCTCTTTAAATGTAATAATCTTTTTTTATATTTATTTGAAATATGCACGAAATGAAACGCTGTAATTTATGCAAGAAATGCCGCAATATAGCTTTAAAATGCAGATGAGTTAGTTAGTGTGGGTACCCTGATTTCAGCATAACACGGGGTGGGTCGGTTAGTCCGTTATGGCTGTGAGCCGGAACGTTATTGGCAAACTTTCCCGTGACACGGCCGTTGATTAAAAGTATGCAAATTTTATTACCTACTTCCACTATGGCTGAAGAAAATGATGACGCGGCGGATCTGTCCGAGTTTGCTAATAGTCGGATGTGCTTTGTATCGTGGTGCTTTATAGGTAACTCGGCACATTATGTTCCCATATTAAACGAAGCTCAAATAACAAATCGCTGTACTAGATTCGCTTGAGAAATGATTATTCCATCCCTATTTATACAAGCCAACAATTTATTTTATAAAACTTCTAATTTTGGGTAGTGTTCGAAGAATTTAATAATTTTTTTTTATAAATATATAAAAAACAAAGGTTATTTCGGTTATCAAGTAAGTTTGTTGTTATTTGACACTTATGTTTATTTATCTCCATATCTTTATGTAATTTCTATGGTTTTTTCCATTTCTAAGATTTTTTTCTTAATTTTATTCATTGACTTATAAATGGGATTTACCCCACGTACCTATTCATGCAAAGCGATTTCATAAAATATTTATGACTTTTTATAGTATGTGCCATCATTAAATTGAAAATTTAATATATTTTCATGTAATAAACAAATAAAATACTTTTATAAAAAAGTAAATTTAATAATAATAGTAGATATTTAAAATTGAAAACCATTTCCGCAATAAGCTCACCAAAGTATACTTACTGTATGCAAGAAGGTTAAAAAATAAAAATAAATAAATAAAAAAGTTCCCCCGTCAAATAGACCAAAATCTTGTCAATATAAATTGAAATAGCGAAATCAATTCCATTATTGCAATAAAATCGTACACAGCTTTTAATACGACAATGGAACGCTTTATTTAGTAAAAATATGTCAACATTTTGACAGAGCGACGTATCAAACACTTTGTACGGGATTATTCAGCGTAAAAATGCAAGTAACTTCCAAATCGGGGGACAGTTTTTTTTTAGTGAGTATTGCCATGTATTTGGCCGTTCATGGTGGAAGAGAATATTTATGGGGTCGGGCCCCCTCCAAAGTAATCACCCCGGGGTGTCCCTTTCCAGATATTGGCATGGGGCAATTAAAGCGACCCTGATTTGACCTTCTGTCATGATTTGTCACACAACTTGGAGAACGAATAGCTCGACACGAGATTCCGGGCGAAGGGAGAGAAATTATATATTGTTTCATAAAATTGTTTCGTTTAAAATGAAACATGTTTGACATAACTTTTTATGTATTGTACTTTGCAAAGAAAATATGTCTCTTCTGTTTTTATATGTACTCTGATACAATTAAAAAAAAAATATGTAAAACTTATTCTTTATTCCAGTATAACTAAAATTTTAACTATGTTCTTTCTACAGGTTTATTGTAAGTTGGTATTAAAAAGGAAATATTATTAAGCTTATAATTTGACCAGATAATTTATTTACAACATTTTGAGTGTGTCCAAATACTTGTTCACAAAATCTGGATTATCTCCAATTACAGGAGTTATTTTCATATTATTTTTTGACATTTCATCAAAGATGAAGAAGAATATGGAAGTCTGGGCATTTACGGGGCTTACGACCGTCATAGGCTGGTTTGAGTGATCACTTTACACACGTGTAACATTCACCAATTCTACCCATTATTGACAACCACACTACTCAAATTCTTCAAATAATTCAAAATCTTTGATGAAATGTCAAAAAATAATATGAAAATAACTCCTGTAATTGGAGATAATCCAGATTTTGTGAACAAGTATTTGGACACACTTAAAATGTTGTAAAAAAGGAAATATATTGCATTTTGTTAAAAAAAATTACATACATATATTTTCTATATAAAAAGCATTGATAACTTTGTGGTATGTTAAAAAAACACTCTTCTTTCTTTCACTCACTCTTCTTTCTCTCTTTCAAAGTGTTATTTTTATACAAATATCAAATCGTAATTTTTTTATTTTAATGACCTGATGATGGAATGATTTTCCAAAACCGGTAGTCACGAATAAGTGTTTATAAAAGTGGTATTACACAAAGTGAACAATGTTTATTAAGTATATTGTTTTACACATACATATGCGAATAACCTTGCTTATTTATACTCTTTCACCAAAAGCATTATTTAAAAAAAAAAATTTGATCAATAAGAATATTTATCCAATCTTCAGTCAATTTACTTAAATAAGTAAAAAAAAATATCTGCTTACTGTTACAGAATAACTGAATTTCATAATTTAGGTACTGACGAACTGAATTAGGTTTCTGACTTCAGGTAGAGAGGGGTCGGTTGGATTCCAAAATCCATTAATAATAACATCTTTCGTAAGAATCAGCAATTAAAATATCTTAATATAATTACTCGGAAACTTTTGAGAGAGAAAGTCTGCGAGAAAACGTTTAGTCACGGCTTATTACGTAATTGTGCAAAAACCTGAGAAAGGGTTGAGACCAGCCCCCTTTCTTTAGAAATTTTCATCCTCAACCCCCAGATGGTTGATAATGGGGGATTAAATTATTTCACGTAATGGCAACACATAAAATATGCAAGTCATTCTTAGCCCATCGGCCTGAGGAAATTTCGTAAACAAGGAAAATTTTCTTAATTAATACCGACGTTGATGTAAGCAACTCGGATGGGAGGAGGAAAACGAAGCGGCTTTCTTAAAGTCAGACTATTTTTAATAACAAAAATTCTTACAACTTTCAGGACGATGTCCGTGGGCCAAGGAATAGACAAAATTAAAAATGATATATTTTATCACAGCTTCCCTACAATATTCAATTCTAGTAGGGAACTATGTTAATTCCAACGTTCAGAATTATTTAGATATTTAAAATGCTCTAGTATTTATTTATATTATTAACTATCTATACTCCGCCTCCGTAGTGTAATGGTCAGCACGCTCGGCTGCCGTACTGGAGGTCCCGGGTTCGGTTCCCAGGGGGGGGTCAAATAAATATAAGTGATTTTTTAACTCTAATATTTATTCAATATTACCCTGAACTGGTACCTGAAGCGGAGGGCTGATCACGTTTCCTTCGTGTGTTAACGATCAAAATAACACTGCGTTTATATGATGCAGTGTCCTATGCACTATTGGGGTGCGGATAAGGGTTCGAATCTATACTCAGCCACGATTAGCTGTGGCTCAATCTGGTTATATGGAAAAGAAAACTAAAAAGCACAATTTTTTATGTTTAATTTTATAATACTTATGAGGCAATGTAAATATTAAAAATCATTGCGAGTGTTGTGTTACTTTCAATAGATGGTGCTTCTGTTGCAGTCAAAAAACTATTATTTTTAAAACAAAAACGTATTTTTACTTGTCACAGATTTGTAAATACACGTCCGTTTCCGAATGCAACGTGTCAAAACTTCTATCGATGAATAAGTTGAGGTGATTAAAGATTTTCAATATACGGACTTATATTAATGAAAATAAATTAATTTTATGTTACCTTAGCATGTGGCGAAAACTTAGGACTTTTTCCAAATTCATTTTGAACTCAACAGCCTAAATTGATAAAATTGAAGCAAGTCTGGGTAAAAAATATAAAGTTTTTTCTTTCACTGCGTTGCTCATAATAACCATCGAAATTCAAAGCTGTCACTTATATAAAATCCTGATTTATGAAAAATAAAAATAATGTACGATATTTTGAGTAAAATGTTTATTCAAGAATTGTAAATAAATTTCGGTTTCGATGCCATGAAAAGGTATTCCTCTCCACTGAGTGATCGTACATAATCGAAATATTTCACCAGCTTTAATAAAATTTCGTCCGTAATCAATATGCAGTTATTATGAAACTATGTTTTTATTGGTAGTAAAATATGGTTTGTATAAAAAGTAAACGTAAAACATATAAATCTCAAGAATCGAAGACAATTGCTGAAGTATTGAAACGTAAAATATACACAAATCTTTCGTTTTGTTTAGACGACGGAAAAATAAAATGGTGACAAGTCTCGCTCCTTCTTTCGAAGCCAGAGAATTCCAATAAAATGAGTACTGCTTCGATAGAAGAATGGTATATATATAAACAATGAGAATTGAAACACTCCACAAAGTACAAAACAGAGATGAGTGCTTGATTTTTGTTATTCGTTTTGAAGAAAGTAATTTCATTGTGTTATTCAAAATGGAATGACATCGAAAAATTATTTTCGCCAGAGCAAAATATATTAAATTTTGTTATTAACAAAATAATTTATTTGACTTTTATTTTAATACTATACATAAATATTCAATCTAGAAAACATCGTCAGGCAAATAATAAATAAAGAATTAATAAATAACTTTCCTTACAAAAGCATTTTAAAACAACTAAAAAAAAACATATTTAGTGGGTATACAGAATGGTTCATATTCAATGGAAACTAAAAGAGAAAAAATCTTTATACGAGTATGCTACATACTTTTTTTTTAAAAATTAAAACGGATTCATAATATTTCGCATGCTGTTTGTTCCGTTACACAAATATTTTAAAGAATGTACATAATTTTGTATAACTTTATTAATAAGTAATAGAATTGAATATTTATTATAAGTTAAATGTGAAATTTATGTGCATTTTTTAAATTAATTCAATTTAAAAGCAGAAAAAAGTAGAGTTGCCATCCCGGCAGCTTAGGTACTATTACGTAGGCACTTCTTTCATTCCAATACAAACATTGAAGGAATAATTACACTTTATTTATGTACTTTAAAACTCCTCTAAAACAAATGTCGCGATTCAAACGAAATTCAAGGAATGTCTGTTTTTAAAAGTTATTAAAGCCCTTTGTGATTAACGGCCAGAGGAATAAATAAAGGAGAAAAATTTACTTTGTACTGTCGAAATACGGCCGCTCTCCGTGTGATTTATGTGGCGAGCTGCGAAAACAATTGCTTGTTACAGCTGCATTACACAACTTGCTTCCAATAAGGACTCTTCCCTTCTTACTTTATCGCCTTTATTCTTTTATTGCGCCAGATGAAAGAGAAAATTACTACTTTTCTTTTGAATTGTTTTTCAAAATCACGGCGTGGAGATTAAAACAATAATTACTAAACGTTTCATTGTCAAGACATTTTTTTAATCGCGCGTTTGATTCTAATATATATCTAATATTCTATTATTTCTTAACTTCACTTCTTATTTTCTGGTTCAAGTAGAGCTCAAAGGTTTCTTAAAATCAAATATCTTTTATAAAAAGGGAATCCCCATTGAGATAACCATTGAATTTCGATGAATGGCTCAAATCTTTGTGTTTTGTTAAAATACGAGGTATGTTATCTATAAAGGTTTTTTATATGAATAAATGACGTTAAATCAAATATCACGATTTTAAATGTGTATTAAAAATGTATAATATTGTTAACTTATACAAACACTTTGGCGATGCTCAGAAATCAAGTATTATTTTGCTCATTCTTACATACAATTTGAGAAAAAACCTTGTCTTATACTTTAGATGAAAATGATAATATAAACTAATTTAATGATTTTCTGACTCACTTGTCCATTGACCATATTGTCGTTTCGATGAAATGTTAACTAGACTATTTGTCTGTGTTCCAGATTCTAGTTTCTACAAATTAATAAAATAAATTATATGATACAGGTGATGAAGTAAAGTATGTATATGTACCTATATGTATATATGTATATGTATATAAATGGATGGGGGTTTAGCTAATTTACTTGAGGTTCCGGGTTTGAATCCTAAAGGGGGGTCAAAATGTTAAATATTACCTTGTAATTATAGGTATCTGAAGAGCATGATCGATCACCTTGTCTTTATCTATGTTACAATCAAGAAAACACTGTTTCAATACGATTCTGAGGTCTATGGACCATTAAGTGCACATAAGGGTTTGAAGAATGAAAAAATATATTTAATTAAGTGGACATGAAAAATACAAGGCATTTCATTATTGACATGAATATTTATAATAGGGTCTTACTATTCAGTACGTACTTTGTATAAAGCTTTAACTTTAAACCATACATTTCATAAGTAATCTATTCTCTCAACAAACGTTTGTCTTAAATCTGCATAATCTTCCTTCCTTCGGTGTAAAATATTTGTATGCAATTAGCCATTGTTTCATGTTTTCCTAGCCCGCTACCAGGTACCCAGGACAGGTAGAGAGGATAGTTTCGCTCCGGTAATCCGTGATGTCCAATCAGCCATTTGGCCAAACAGTAGCCCGGGACGTGGCCTCTCCGTGACTCCTATCGTGGCTTATGAATATCTAATAGAAATTTGAAATTCCGTAAGTGTGGCGGTGGTGTTTGCTCGGCATCAGAGGCCGCAGAAGGCAAACATGAACAGGGGCGGCTGGAGCGACCGAAGCGGCCATCTTGGACAATATTTACCAAACATATGTATGTCTCGCTTTCCCTACATCCACCGATGACGTCACTGCTGAGAGTTTATACTTTGAATATTTATTTACCCATTCTCTGGGATATTTCTCCCTTTAAAATATTTTCCAAATTTATGAAACTTATTTTTAAGAAAATAAATACATCTTTTAAAATACTAAGATTTAAAAATACTGTTAATAAAAAGATTTAATATTTAATATTGTTTAGGTAAACCGTAAAAAAGAGTATTTTAAACGTTCCTGTATCACGAAATGGATAAAAAAAATAATTTTGTGTATTATATTAATTGATCTTTCAAACCAGCTAATGATAGGTTTTTATCCATGTGAATACCCTAACTTCCTTACTCCTATCTTAATAACCTATTGGTTTTCATCAAAAATTTTATAAAAAATCCCTTTATGTAGATAAATCAACAAAAGTTTGAACACAATCAATATTTGTAAATTTTTTTCATGTATTTGTTAACGTGTATTTTTGAGTATTATTGATGGTAAAATAAAACCAAAAAACTTCACCAAGAAGCATTCAATAAAAATCTTTTCATGTGTATACACTGAATATGGTTACATAAATTGAATTGAATTTTAAATCAAGTTGTCTTTGATTACACGTAACACTTCAAGTGAAATGATTTTTCGTGAAATGTTTTTTTGTAGTATAAACAATAAAAATCTAATAAAAATTTTACCAAATTTATAAAATTATTGTTAACTTATATTTGAATATAGACTCTTATGAATGCATAAACAAAGTTTTTGTAAGGCTGCGATTTCTTTAAATTTTGGTTGTACAATTGGGACTAGAAAAATTACAATATTCAAAAAATCTTAATAAATATGTTTATACTTGTATAATGTACCAACAAAAAAAGAATTTAACCCGCTTGTGATAATTTACATTGTGAGTGAAGTAGTTTTATAATATCTTCTGCTGAAAACTGTTGGGTCAACGTGAATAAATTAGATCTTCGGTACCTTTGAGTCGCATCCTTGTGGCAGATACTATGCAAACTGAATTGAGTAATTCCCAATAAATGAATCGTGTTACCACTGAAACAACTCTTTTTGTTAAACGTATAAATAACGTTAACTAATAATAATAAAATGTCATCATTATTATGTAATGTCATGTATTATAAAATAAGAACGCAGAATAAAAAAAAACATTTTTTAGTATTCTACAGGAATACTTCATTCAAGAATTTAAAAAAAGTATGTAATGTGACTTTGAATAATTTTTTTGTTGGAACTAAGCTAACTTTTATATGTGAGTACACTAGAAAACACATGTAATTTCATTACGTTTTTATTAGATTGTCAATACGGTATCCGGTATCTAATAGCATAATGTTCGCGGGGTGACTGTGATAGGGTTGTTCATGAACAAGCATAATGTAAAAACTGTTTGTCTGGCATCTGTCATATTGTTTCCGGGTATTAGATTCCATCTGGACGTTTCTTGTTACTAGCAGTACACATGCAAAAATGTCTCATCAACTTTACCAAGATTTTTCCCGAAGCTACAGATGATATATTCCTTTTGAAGCGATCATAGTAACGTTTAGTTGTATCATCCATGGTGAAGATAGTCTTAATTCTGACTACTGTTTTGTTATCATGGAGTGGCGCAGTTTGTTTTTCCAATTGTGGTACCTAGTCGATGTGTAGGAAAAGGAGTTCATTGTCGGAAATGTTTATTTTTATACTATCAAAACAGTTTGTATACTAGTATCAACAATGAATCGATCTAACTGGTGAAACACAAGCCATTTGTGTAATTTCGTAGAATAATAATATAACGACTGTAATGTATTAAAATAAAAATGTAGAGATAAGAAAAATATTTAGGATTTATAAAAATCATGGAAAATGGTTTCAGTAATTTTTTTCAACTTATTGATAAAATATGGGATAAATTTTTGACGTGTTTTAATGAATATTTTAGTTTGTGCATCAAATGGTTAACTTTATTTCCATTCGGTCTATGATTATATAGTATTTATATTTGATGAACATACATTATTTAAATGTTATAATATGATTCTTTGAATATTTTGAAGCCATTACTATTACCTATATTTTATATTTGAAAGTATTAGAATACCGTCATATAAGTATATTTATGTATCTATATGTTATATTTTATTTAAAAAAACATTTTCAAAGTGATCTTTCAGATAAATATTTTTAGTTTCTACAGGATATTGAGAGCCAATAAGCGAAACAACAAAGAGGAACAAAGAAGCAGGGGTGGAAAAGCACGTGACCAAGGGTGGTTATTGGACACAACCTTTTCACATGGCCGAGTAATTGACACCTCGACTGTGATAATACCGGGTCTGAATCTGTATAATACTTTGCATCCAATGACATATTGGTCAGCGTACAGGATTAGTCTGGTAACTTGTCCCTAATGCATAATGTAATAGTTTAAGTTATACACGAACTAGAAACTAGATCATTCCATCCTGAACTGATCTGTTAGAGTACATAAAACTTTAACACCCACATTATCGTTCATCGTTCACTTTATGAAATACCACTTTAAATATCACTTTAAATAGTATTATCAACAACAAAAAGTAAATAATGTATCATATAATCCAACAACACGTATGTAGCCTTTTCCAAAAAAAATATATAAAAGGTTGTTTTATGGTATGAAATGCATCTCTACCAAAAGATGTCAGTACCTACAAAACTTTAATTTAATAGAAAAAAAGCTTTTAAAATACAAAATATCTCAAACTTGTCACAAAGTATTTATTTTCAAGTAAACAAGATTGTACACGATTACTTATTTGATTCGATAATATATTTTCAGGAGTTCTTAGCGATATTTTCCGTATATACCTACATATGAATCAAACTATAATATGTTTTATCTGTGATGGTGGTTTTGTTTATACACATCGATATATATCGAATATAATATATATTATACATTGAATTCAACCATGATACTGGTGATATCTCCTAATTATGATTTTTGTTTGTTGTTAAATGGTCTTTGAGAGTAAATAAATAAATAAATGAACGTGCGTGCAATTGAAACACCGGTAAATTTTCTGGACCAATCCTGGTACAATTTAAAGCTGGTCCAAAATTTGGATACGAAATATAAACGACGCCTTACTTTATAGTTGAGAACGAGGCCATTATCATGTAAATTATTGTTTAAATAATAATAAAAGTTTATCAAGTATATACTTAAAAAGAGAAAGGGGAGAAATACAAAAAAAAATTATAATTATCTGTGATAACATATTTTTTCTCCATATGACGTCGAAAATCCGCAAATGGTTTTCAATATTTATCGAAATGTTTCACACAAACACTCACACAGACAATAAACGCATTGTGGATTACGAACTGCGGAGTGAAATGAACATTAACACATGCACACTATGCACTCGTATGTGTTCGATGTTCGATGTATGGCAGAAGGAGTAACAAGTTCTGTAGGGACAAAAAAATATGTTTTTGCCAATCGTGTTTCCGATTGGCCGATCGCATTTCAATGAAATACAAGTAGTTGTGAAATGGAATGGGTGTATCATTCAGTTTAATTAATAGAGGAATTTTAAATGGTACACTGAATGTTGTATGGCGGATATTTTACATTTTAAAATGATATTGAACGCATATGAATGTTTGCCGAGCCGAATTAATTTATGTATTTCGATGAGCAACTCTGATGCAGTATTTGATTTGAAATATCCACCGATTGTTTTAATTTAAAACTGCATATGTAATTATTAAATGTGTTTCATCCTTTGACACGTTGATAATCAATATTTGCTTATATTTGTTTATATTTGAAATTGCGTTTAGGTATATCATTTAATGTGATTCTTCCTTGTGTTTGCATTAATTTAAAAGTACACGTGTATTTTAGATGTGTTCCATCCTTTGACACGTTAATAATTAATATTTACTTGTATTTGTATTAATTTAAAAGTACATGTGTACTATTAAATGCGTTTCGTCCCTTGACACGATAAAATTTAATATTTGCAATTTGTAGGTACTATTTATAGCATTGGTAGGTAATAAACGAACGAATAAAAGTAGGTTTTGAATGATATAACTAAAAAACAAAAAAAATACATATTTATTGTAGTGTAAAATCGCTCATAGAGTTGAGTAAATATGCACAGTATCATAGGATATTGAATTTTAAAACCAAATAATAAAACCATCCTTTTTAAAATAAAACGTCATTTTATTCGGTTCTGTATTCGATCATTGCAAAAATACTCACGCCAATTAATTGCTCAAAATTGGTACCGTATTGTGTATTTTTAGCTTCTTAATACATTGCCGCCTCCGTAGTGTAATGGTCAGCACGCTCGGCTACCGTTCTGGAGGTCCCGGGTTTGATTCCCAAGGGGGGTAAAAATAAATATAAGTAATTTTTTCACTGTAATATTTATTCAATATTACCCTGGACTGGTACCTGAAGCGGAGGGCTGATCACCTTTCCTTCATGTGTAAAACGATCATGATAACACTGCGTTTATAAGACACAGTGCCCTATGCACCATTGGGGTGCGGATAAGGGTTTTTATTTATTATTATTTAATACATTGCATATTTGAAACCTAAATATCAACAACTTAAATATTACAAAGTTTAAATTCATAAAAATGTCTGAATCTATTTACGGCAAGAGCATCTGACATTTAGATGTAAATTATTGAAACAACACAAAAAAGTGATATTGTAAATTCACCAGAAAAATAATATTTTTGTATTTTTCTACAAACAGAAATACCCGGGAAATACTTTTTTTGTCACTTTCATCGAAGTTAATAATTTGTGACTCAGCAATGATAGTTGAACACATCGATTACATGACTAAGGCCTTTCTAGATTGATTTTTAAAGCGACTGTAATTTTTTCGAAAAAAAAGTGTGCAATAATATTGCAAACATCTGAATGTAAAAAAAAGGATAATTTTTATCTCTTAATGTTCAACAGTATTCATAAGATACACGTGGAATCATTTAATTGGCTTTTATCAATGTCAATGTAACTAATTTTAATATATTTATTTGTTCAAGCTGTATAATTTCCAAACAAGTAATAATAATAATAAAAATAAAACCCTTATCCGTACCCAATGGTGCATAGGGCACTGCGTCATATAAACGCAGTGTTATCTTGATCGTTTACACATGAAGGAAAGGTGATCAGCCCTCCGCTTCAGGTACCAGTCCAGGGTAATATTGAATAAATATGACAGTGAAAAAATCACTTATATTTATTTTACCCCCCTTGGGAATCGAACCCGGGACCTCCAGAACGGTAGCCGAGCGTGCTGACCATTACACTATGGAGGCGGACAATAAAATAAATAAATTAATAAATTTTGTTTTTGGTACAATTCTAAGAATAATTTTACTAGATAAACTGTTTTGGAGATCATTTTTAATGTAATATTACTAAAGATGGTTAAATTAAGTATATTTAATATAAAATCCAATATTACATTTGAGTGTCGCTTTTGCTCTTTTGGTTACTAGTTTCTGTATATTAGATAATATTTATCGAGTATTTCAGAACACTAACCGCAAATGTATCGATATTTAGTGGGAAGAATCAAAAGGTTCAAAGAGACGAGTCTTTTACACAAAGGGCCATCAATGGATCGGCAGATAAATGTAATCCCAACCCTTTGACAAAGGATATATTCCTTTTTGGTGTGAAGCAACACCGCGCCATTCTTTCACAAACCCTAATAACTCCATAGGCTCTTTACCTATCCTTAGCCGCTGGTTATTCAGGCTGAAGATTACCGATTCATACATAGATAAAAGGTATCGATTTGTGTTGTTTATACAAAAATATTGGTGTGATTTTAATCTGGATAAACGGTGAATATTTTGTTCAAATTTGTATGCTCGTTTGTTGGTGTATTGCCGGTGAGACTTTGTTATAAACATACTGCTATGCAATACAAATACTGAATAAAGAATGAGGCATCAAATACCAAATCAGTTCTTCTACATTGAAAAAATATCAACAGGTGGCGGTCAGAACTCGCTTGTGGTTTTTTTCTTGCATAAAATATACAAATGAAATAAATAACAAAGTTGATATTAGTAATGTTAGTAAATAACCACTCACCGACTACTTCTGTCTACCGGTTTCGAGACGTACCCGTCTCTTCGTCAGGACATACACTACAATTTAACAATCATGCGAACAACACTACACCACACCCACTTAGTACTATTCACATACACTATCAGTAGTGTTGTTCGCATGATTGTTAAATTGTAGTGTATGTCCTGATGAAGAGACGGGTACGTCTCGAAAGCGGTAGACAGAAGTAGTCGGTGAGTGGTTATTTACTAACATTACTAATATCAATTAAAATGTTTGACCACAAAGTAAATGCTTTGAATATAAATAATATTAAATAACAAAGTTTTTATTTTTAATCATAAGACTAATGGTGAATCATCGCAGTGTATAAAGTGATCACTTTGACCAGCCGAAGGTAGGTCGTTAGCTCTGTTAATATCCTTACATATAGGTTTCCTATCAAAAATATTCCATTATTTTTATAATTAATCTTTCAGGAACTTTCTTATTGATATAATTTTAAGCAAATTATAAGATTTCACAGGAATACGCAAGAGTTATAAAAATTAAATAAAAAGTTCAGTTCGTTATATTTGATTTTAATTTAAATTCATTTCCTCATGTAAATTAAATATAAAACTTGTAACTCTATATACGTAGATGATCATAGTGGTTACAATGATATAAAAAAAACATTTACTGCCTACTCTTATAATCAATGCTTGCCTTTACTTATAAAAATTGTAGTGTACGAGTTATACGAGCTATTACGAGTACGGGTATGGAATTCCAAGTTCCCAAGGCATTTGATGTTAATTTTCTATTTTCTACCAACTCTTACCCCTTTTGATTATCCATGTACATATTTAATCCTGATCTCTTACATTTGCATCATCTTTATCCCATCAAATAAGTATATTCTAATCATTCATCCAAGAATCACGAAGGCAGTAGCTTGCCTTCTGTTCAAGTTAATACCTAATCGATCCGATGTGGTACCCTATGAACCATTGGATGCAGGTAGCGGATATATGTTCATTTAGGATCAAAGGGATACATGTTGAGTGTGTAACCTTTTTTAATCAATTTGGAGAATTTAGGTAAGTAAGTAAATTATTATCGATTCACTAAAAAAATATTTATTTTCATTCCGTTTCTTTTTTCACTTTTTTTTGTATTAAAAAGGCAAACAATATGTTAACATTATAACAAATAAAACTTAACTTATAAAGATTTTTTTGTAAAAGTGTGTGAACACGAAAAAGTCCTACAAAACGCAATAAAATAATCGAAAGAATGCAAAATAAAATCATTTAATGAAAGCTCCATTCAACAATAAAATTGGAAAGCGGTGATATTCAATAAAAATTGAATCGAAAATGGAAAAAGGAACTGTAGTGAGGAAAAAGCTGAATATAAAAGTAAATTTAAATTGAATTTGTACCCGTTCTCCAAAATTATACGCCCCGATACACCAGTTCCATTTTGCATGTTCAGCAGAAAGATAAAAGCCTGCTACTATTCTGTCCGTATTTTATTTCGACTGCATTGTAATTCACATGGATTAGGCAGTATTTTTTTGTCATCATAAAGTTTTGTGACAAGGTTTTGTGATGGGACCAGGTGCTTCGCTCGTATTTGGATTAAAATTCGTAACGGCCATACTTCGGATTGATCCAATTATATTTTCATTCCGAGCGTTTGTCACAAAAGCTGTCGTCATTTTGTGCACTCACTCAAATGAAACTGCGATGTTGTAATACTCGTATAATTTAAAAGGTTTTTTGACGATTTCAAATGTTTTTTTTTCTACTAGGGGAATATTATTCTTAAATCGATTTTTAAAAAATATCTTCCTTTTTTAACTCTATCTGCATACAATGGCGGATAGGGCCACTGTATTGTATTAATGCAGTATTATCTTTACTTGAATAAAGGTTAATTGATCAATCCTGCACTTCAAATACCAGACCAGGTTGATACTAAATTTATTTTAGAGTGAAAATCCACAAATATTTATTTTTATTGTAGCTAAACGGGCTAACCAGTACTCTACGGGGGAGGACAAATATTCACATCATATCCCTATAAAAAATGTTTTCATTTTCTTTATTGTACATTAATCCCTTCTTCGACCATTTAGAAATTCCTAGTTGTAGGTCAAAATAATAGCAAATATCCACCTACTATTATTTGTGATTTTAAAAATACTTTTCTATTTGAAAGAAGACGGTAGGATGAAAAAAAATATTTAAAAATTTCAGCTCGTAAAAGAAATGTAGGTTTTGAATTTTTCATTAAGTAAAAAAAGTATTTTATTGTTCTTAATTTTTTTTATCTTGGTACAAAATAATCATTCGCATTTATTTCATTTCTGGAAATGAACCACGGTAATTTAGGAAGAATTGCTCAGGGAATTGGGATTTTGGGAATAATTTTTTGGATTTAGGTTATTCCTTTAAGTTTCGAATAGGGTCTTTTCGATTATCCTTATTCGAATAGTTAAGTTTTGATAGCCTCAAGTTGGGAGTGCAAACATCTGTATGTGGCGCCATTTTGCGGGTAGCAGAAGAAAGATGGTCGACAGGATTAGTCGCTGCTTCGGAAGGACGAAGTCTTGTTTTAGGGTTACAGTAATCCTTGCCAAAACCGGGATATTATCCTTCGGTAGGTAAGACTGTTATCTGCTTAATGTTTGGTAAACAATGGGGACTTTGAATCAAGATGGAGTATTTTGAGAGACAATTAAACAGCGAGGCCCGACGCATAATCCTTGCTCCAAGATTATTGAAGATCGATCTGACAATCACAAGATATGGCTTTACCATTAATTCTTCCTAATTCTGATTCCGTAATAATCAAATAATGATTCTGTACCAAAGCTTACTCAGAGTACCCACTTTAATTATTTGGTATTTATATTGTATTACAAGGTATTTCATTTTTTTCATTGGTTTGTTTTAACGTTTAAAATTAACATTGACTTACATAAACTCATTATTATAAAGTTTAGAGTATATTTCTGTTTTTCATTATTTTTTATGACATTTTTTCTTGCGTTGTCTGACTAATTACGGAACCACCCGTTTTAAGTCAGACAAAATTCGGATATTACTCGAATTTTCAGGTTAAATTGCTCACAAACTTATATTTGGCAAATGATCATTAATATGTTTATGAACTTCTTGATGAGGTTTGATGATGACGTACCTACGTTTTTAGTGCATTCCAAAAACTGTATAAAAACCGAATAATTTTATTTTATTATTAATAATTATTAAAAGTACCATGTAAGTATTTATCATAAATAAATTAATAATATTAAGAAAAAAAATATGTTCTTATATGTATCTTGTCCGCCTCCGTAGTGTAATGGTCAGCACGCTTGGCTACCGTTCTGGAGGTTCTGGGTTCGATTTCCAGGGGGGGTCAAATAAATATAAGTGATTTTTTCACTGTGATATTTATTCAAAATTACCCTGGACTGGTACCTGAAGCGGAGGGCTGATCACCTTTCCTTCATGTGTAAACGATCAAGATAACTCTGCGTGTATATGACGCAGTGCCCTTTGCACCATTGGGGTGCGGATAAGGGTTTTATTTATTTTTATTTATATATACAAGATCGCGTTGTTGTACATAAATCTACATATAAAACGAATTTGCGATACAATAAAAATATTG
The DNA here is from genome assembly GCF_059751285.1 of Brachycentrus maculatus. Classification (NCBI taxonomy): domain Eukaryota; kingdom Metazoa; phylum Arthropoda; class Insecta; order Trichoptera; family Brachycentridae; genus Brachycentrus; species Brachycentrus maculatus. The sequence continues at coordinate 1,411,522 of NW_028280840.1, forward strand.
TTGTTTTACCTATATTCTATCCAGGTACAATACTGGTAGATTTTTTTTTATTATACATTGTTGAAATATATTTTTATAGGTTATTATTTTTTAAATCTGTGAAAGGTTGGGATATTAAAGAGAGTACCTACTCAGCAGATAATATCAGTAGTAAAAAATAAAAATATTTGTAAAGGTTCTTATAATAACCCAAAGCAACCGCCGAACACATAATCTCTTGTAAATCCTCACAGAAACCTAAGTGTAACATTTCGGCGACATTGTCGGGGAGAAAAAAAACACGCCTTATTATGATCCCATAGAAAGTGCGCGGTTACAATGTTTTGGAAGAAAACACGATGATGCTTATAATAATGTATAATATCTCATACAAATATGTCGCTTTGTGTCAACTGATCCCAATTCCCCGACTGAATTCAAGCGTAAATTGTCGCAACAGAATTCTGAATCCAGTGTAAAGTAGGGTTGTTGTATTTTGGCAGTGGCGATTCATTCTCGTTCTTTTGTCATACCAAACGCGCTTCAAAAGTTTCAAATATTCGTTTTCCAATTTGAAATATGAATTTAAGTAATGTAAATAATATAAACAAAGTTATAAAAAAGTGGAATAATTTATTCAACATTAAATAAAGATGAGTACATTATGTCACCTATACTTGAAATAACTTAAACTTCTCATCATTGACAGTAAATGTTAATTTGAGCTTAATTATTACTTTAGTTTTAAATCTCTTGCATAAAATTTAAGTTTTGTACTGACCTTTCTTGGTGAAAGTGCATTTTATATAATAAAATAATAACCATATGGTTTTTTTCCACACAAAATTTATTTGTCCGGTAACCGGGTTTCGTCGTGACCTACATCATCAGTCTGATGATATCGGTTACGACGAAATCCAGTCACAAATAAAATTTATGTAGAAAAAAACTATAATATGGTTATAATTTTATCATAAAAAAATCTCTAGTAAATATGATTTCAAATAATAAGACAGATAAAAATATAACACAATATTTGTTTTCAAATTTTGATTTCACTGAAAATTGAGTAATTTAAAAAGTATGACGATCAAGATATCTTAATTAATTTACCGTAATGTGAAAATTTACGAGTAAACATTTGTATCTTACATTCATGGAATCATTTCTACGTGCATTTTTTCAGCAAGCCAAAATGCTCATATTTGCCACAATATGTAAAGCTAACTTTACTTGTTGGCAAGTATGTGATGTTGTATCGGATACTGTGGTACAATGGTAGCGGCGCGTTTGAGTCGGTACACGTTCCTGTATTGTGACATCAATATTTGGAGATAATGACAAAAATATTTGTACGTTTCTTCAAGCATTTACTCGACACGACTATTTCTTTCAAGCATCTACGAGTAGACGTTGAGCACTGAGTTGGAACAGATTCAACTTCGCCAAAAATGTCACGACGTACAACTGGGATATTATGTATAATATATCTCTAGGATAACACATTCCTTGATTTTTTTGTATTTTTATGAGATGTACAAATATTTCAAATTGATATTAGTTTCAGGTAAGCTGAAGTGAATATTTGAGATTGTGCATTAAGTTGAAACTGAGTGTGGGTCGAACCTAGAGATAACACATGCCTTGATTTTTTTTATATTTTTATGAGATGTACAAATATTTTGAATTGATATTAGTTTCAGGTAAGCTGAAGTGAATATTTGAAACAGTGTGTGGGTCAGAGTGTGCTTTATAAGCTTGGACTTTCCTCTGTTTCGGGCTGTGCTTGCGGCGATGAACATCAATCGGCTGAACACATCCTGTGGCATTGTGTGCTATTGGATGACGCCAGAGATGAGATGCTGAATGGTCTGACAGGGGTCATGCGACCAGCGTGGAATGTGGATCTGATGGCCAACAGTACGAATTTTGCACTCTTCCGTCGGTTTGTCCGGACTTGGGTATCTCGTTGGGAACTCCTCAGATGCGCGGACGCCTAGGTGAGATTGATTTGGTGGGACAGGCTGCTGTTCCTGTGGGATGCTGATACGGCCAGGACTGTGCTTCCTTCCGAGCGGAACGCACACGTTCTTTTGTGTTTTGTCCTCCCCTTACGGGGGTGGTATTTGGATCCTCTGCCTTTGTTAACCCAGGAAGTCCTTCTTTATTAATGGTTTTTTTTTCTTCTCTTAATGTATATAACGGTGTTTTTTTTGTTGTTTTTAAATATTAGTTACTAGTTCTCTATTACTTTAGTCTTTAAGTCATTGTTTGTGTTCGTCTTAAATTGTATTCTGTTTTTTTTTATTTTATTTTTGGAAACATTGTTATTTTTTTTTTGTTGTGTTCTTATTGTTTTTATTTTATTAAAATTAAAAGAGGTAATGAGGGGATCCCGAGGGGTGGGGACGAAGTGTCGGCCTCTGTCCGTACATCCTCCTCCCCCCTCATTAATTGAATAGAGCAATATTTATTTCTTCAGAAATATTTTGAAGATTTTCCTCTATGTGCAGCTGACAGAGAGTCCCCCAGGACTCTATAACTGCTGCGGGTGGATGGTGGGCTCAGATTCCAAAAAAAAAAAAAAGAGTGTGGGTCAAACCTAGAGCTTCTGACTACACAGAACCATAATCCAGTCAAAAAATGATCATTTGAATTAAAAATTAAAATTAAACACTTATTTTTAGAGTTTCTATATATATATATATTTTGACAATTGTTTCGCCTTGTTGTGGCGTACTACGTCAAACTACTATAAGACAGTATGTATTTGTATGTATTTTCACCTGTTGATGACAAGATCTATAGTTCTCGAAATAATCCATGTTTACATAAATAAACTCAAAAAGTGCTCTTACGCAAGTGTTTTAATATTTTAATAACTCTTAGTATGGTCATTTGCTATTATATGACCTTATTATTAGTACTCAAAAAAATTATAATAATAACAATATTTGTTAAATACTTGAAAGATTATTTAAAAATATATCATTTTAATATATTGAGTTTAAAAAAACATTGTAATTTTAATATCTTCAGTTTAACCCTTAGAGTGCGAACCGAAGAGTTAAAACATTCAAAAATGAATAAAATAAACTGCGATCACATGTACTTTTTTGTATTCTCAATATTATTAATATTTAAACCATATACGTTATGGTTGGTCATTTTTACTTTTATATTTTTTTTACAAAAATCTTAGAAATATTAGAATTTAAGCACTCACCGGTGAGTCACTAATATTACTAACATTTTTGTAAAAAAATATAAAAGTACTTTTTTTGTCATTTATCTACCCACAGTATTTTTACTATGATGGTTTTCTGACTAAAATTGTTAATTTACTATACAGAGGCAATAACCGTTTAATGGCAATAATGATTAATATGATTTTCATAAAATTTATTTTTGCCCATCGATTTTGTCTCCGCATATTTGCCTGTTTCTGGTAAGCCATTTTCCTCCCCTTCCCCATCACACCCCTTGCAGATTCTTGTCTTCTCAGATTCATCTTGTAATCCTCCCCAGCATAATCTTATCCGTTTTATTACGTCATCTTTCTCCCTCCAACAGATGGAGAAAGTCATCCGACGTCCCTTTCGGTGCATTTAAATCGGTGTTTTGATGAGAAATTGTGAGAAACTATGAACAACAACGCGCTTAGAGATGAGTAGAATGAATCCTGAATGGCCAAACTTTCATTACAAAAAAGTGTCTGACTTTTAAAAAAAATAAAGAAGTTTTGTAAATTATTTAAGTTAATCTAAATATTGCTCGATGAATCCAGTAGAGCAGAGAATTGTAATAAAGCAACTTGGACCATTTTAGATGATTTTTCTAACAATTGGAACAGGGCAGGAGTCAGTTAATTGCGTTGGGAACTAGTAAGCACTCAAAAATATGTCAATTGATTGTAATACCGGTCACTCCCCCACTATCCAAAGCAGAGTTCAAGAAGAAAGAAAGCATAAGAGAGATATTTTACTTTTTTTTCTTTTCGTAGCTATATACTGATTCTTTAATTGTATTTTTTTCCAATTTTTTCATCACTCGTTCGATTCACATGCCCAAACCATCTAAACTCACCTTTTTAAAAAAATATATCGGTGATGAATATCTCGACCTTGCATTATTCTATACATCATCATAACACTTATAACACTCAATTAAGAATACCAATCGAGGTAACTTATTTTACTTATCTTTTCACATTGCTCCACGCACCAATTGTATGTAGTGGTATAAAGAAGAATAAGACAAACTTATTCATGAGTCTTCTAATTTTAATTTTTAATTTTATTTATTACACTTCTTTAAATTTTAAATTTTATTTATTTAATATATTTTTAAGGGTTTTTTACGATAAAATGAATTTTCTAGACATTACTACTTTATAATCTTAAAATTAATAATGCAGTTTTCTCCAATGCGGAAATTAAACTCTTGTGCTTCGAGAGGGACTTATATTTATTATTTATTGTTTATGTTTGTGAGTGAAATAGATTATTATTAATATTATTATTATTTTATGAGTTTTTTTTCTTCGATCTACATGTATATAAACCATTAATATATATTTAAGCATTTTAACGTCATCATTTTTTTTAAATATCGTTAGAACGTTTTTGAAGTATTTGGTTCCCAAATGTTTAAAGTTCTGTTGAAATTTTGTTTTATATTTTGGCAATGTAAATCCATTTTGTTATCTAGAAAATGTACTTTTCTTTGGAAAAGAAGTATTTTCCAGCCTTGTATAGTTTTCTTATATTGAGTATATGATACAGTAATATAGTTTACAACATTTTGAGTGTGTCCAAATACTTAGTCACAAATTCTGGATTATCTAATAAGAGAGTTTCTGTTCAATAAAAAGCTTCTTTTCATCTCACCAATAGATGTCTCTAGTGAAATTCTAGTGATTCAAGAACAATGTTTAAAAAATTGGTTCATATATATAGAACTTCCAAGAATTTGAGTAGTGTGGTTGTCAATAATGGGTAGAATTGGTGAATGTTACACGTGTGTAAAGTGATTACTTAAACCAGTCTATGACAATCGGCAGCCCCGTAAATGCCCAGACTTCCATATTATTCTTCGTCTTTGATGAGATGTCAAAAAATAATAGTAATATAGTAACAAAAAATGTCTTATATTGAGTATATTTATGAATTTCAATGGCGTTTTTTAAGCATTTTAAGAGCATTGGGATCATAATTAAAGTTTGGTTGGCAATTTCTGTCTGCAAGTTGACTGTTCGGGTAGTAAAAGTTTCCCGGCGCACTCCTCCCGACTGTCTCTTGTGTTGCTCAACGTTTTCATTAATATCCGCTTACAAGTTATAATCGCCTTGCTCTGTACCAACCAACACGGAGTCTTAAATGTTAATCATGACTACTCTGTTTATTGCAAATTTAATTATTCTTCCAGAATTCCTGGAACCTTACTTGTATTAGGACGTAAGAATCTCGTATATGTATAAGTATGTTGTGTATTACAGGAATCATTTACATAGGATAATTAATAATACATGGATGTGTTATTTCAATTCACAAAGAACTGTGAATGAAGTTAAATTATTACTATCATCACGCTCTTTAACCTCATATATATATTTATATATATATATATATATATATATATATATATATATATATATATATATATATATATATATATATATATATTATATATATATATATATATATATATATATATATATATATATATATATATAAATATATATAAATATATATATATATATATATATATATATATATATATATATATATATATATATATATATATATATATATATATATATATATATATATATATATATATATATATATATATATATATATATATATATATATATATATATATATATATATATATATATATATATATATATATATATATATATATATATATATATATATATATATATATATATATATATATATATATATATATATATATATATATATATATATATATATATATATATATATATATATATATATATATATATATATATATATATATATATATATATATATATATATATATATATGTGTGTGTGTGTGTGTTTGTGTAAACATACATACAAAAAATATATCTACATAGGTTAGTCAAATATGTCCAAAAAAAAATCTAAAAGTATTTGGACACACTTAAAATGTTTTCAACAAAAATTTGGCTTTACTTCTATTCGTGAATAAAAATTTTAAAAATATTGGTCATGATTTTAGGGATACATATAAAATAAATTGTACTGTCTTTAAAAGTGTGAAAAATATTCCTTGTTAATGTTGAAAAGAAAAAGGTCTTTTTTTGAAGTATCGGTATGTTAGTTATACAAAAAAGATAAGTATAACATATCTATTTGTCATTCGCCAACCCTTTTCGCACAATAAACTTAGCGGCAAGTGCATTATTTTAATGAACCTCCCCGGTAAAAGTGAAACGGCTTATATTTCATCAATCCACCGGGTGAGACAAATGAGAGCGTCGTTTGTCTCACGAATTCCCGGTAGAAGAATGAGCGAGGACTATAAACGTGATAATTCCATTTGCGCAGCACTGAATATTCCATTATATTAAATTTTGTACGTGAAAGTGTTAATATTTCATTTTCAAGTTTAATTAATTCCCCGCTCCGGGAATAATGTCGGGGTGGGGGGAGAGAGGGAGACAGCTTCATAGTAACTCAAACAGCCCCAGTATCTCGCGCGAAACAAATTGATTTACCTAAATAATTATTACTGCTTCAGAAAATTTAATTGGAAAACTTGAGTGGCGGCCCCATCAATCATTTCCACGTAGGTACTACTTTCCTACCTTTCGTAGTTTTCCTACCATATTAAAAAATAATTCAAAATAATTAATCAAAAATATTTGTTTAAATATATTCATAATTCTCCATATCAAGCGAATCGGAAATTCATTTAATTGCAATGTACGAGCAGCGGCGCAGGATTTTTTATTTCTTCTACCGTACAACAGATGGCGTTAGTAGCTCCTTTAGCCATGTCAGCTAGATACCGAGAGGGTATTTTAAAATTGAGAGAGAAAAAAATTGATTATATGGAATGGTTAAGTAATTTTCTCGATCTTGCTAATTATATATTCGATTATTATCAACTGTATTCTAATATTTATCATTTGAAGCAAAATGTGTGTAGTTCGTAATTATTATTTTTAACATGCAAGTAAAATTAGTAATTTTTTTTTTCATTAAAAATCTTATATCAACAAGGCTTGTTGTATCTTATCGATTATTTATTGTATGTACTGAAGTATACGTAAAACATGGAACGCTATGATTGGATTCAAGCCAAATTGTACCGGTTGATTTTTTAATTTCCAATGACGCTAATAAATTATTTACGGCAAAAAGTGACATTGTCTTTTTTCATACAATCAAACGTAAGAAGCATAAGAGTAATAAAATTGAAAAAAGTAATAAAAACAGTGTTATCTTGATCGTTAAATACACGAAGGAAAGGTGATGAGCCTTGCGCTTCAGGGTGATATTAAATAAATACTGTACTGAAAAATCACAAATATATATTTTGAATCTCTTGGAAATCGAGCCCTGGACCTCCAGCATGGTAGCCTAGTGCGTTAAGTACTACGCTATGGAGGCGGAGAGTAAATAAATAAATCGTTCATTGATTAAAAGTTTACCTAAAAAAAATCGATTTATTTGGAAATCACAACTCATTTCGTGAAGAATTCGTCGTATTTCGATTTTGGCGTAAACTGCGTACGCTGAGAACATAATTATTGATCATCACGCCATTCTGAGACACGTTGCGTTCGTTAAACTTGTGGATCTCTCCGGTGCGCGTATCGTTATAAAGGCGATACGACATCTGGTGGATCGCGATGCTGTGACCGGTCGCTTACACACCCGGTTCGAAAATAAATTGTAATAAGTGCTAAGAACGCCACGAAGTAGATCGATGGCCGCCGAATTGTTCTCGGGCAAATAACTCACAGTGACGGCTATTAAGACGTGGTTCGTTTTGTTCCTAGTCGCGTCTCACAATTGGAATTACTTATACATACTTCGGGACAGCGGTATTTGCATAGCGGAGAAAAAATCTTTCGCGTTTGAGAGATTTATCCTTTCATTAGAACGAGATGATGGTTCGCAGAATTGACAGAAATGCTTTTGTTAGGCACATCGCACAAGCAGTCTCATTCATTTATCATTTTCAAATTATTAAGTTTTTATTTAGAAAAAGAGCAGTTAAAAATTATTTATTCATTACATATGAATAAAATAATTTGGTTTAATTATAATATCATAAAAAATAAAAATATATAAATAAAAAAATCATATTAATAATTTACTAATAAAAAAACTTATAAATAATTTGGTATATTGTTACTATGTTATGCTATGTTATGCTGCAAAAATTTAACATATTGTTAAAAATGAAAAAAAAACATTTAAAAATGATTTATTCACAACATGTGAATAAAATAATTTTGTCAAATTATTTAAAAGCCGCGAAAAAATAGAAAATCATGTTAAAAATTAAAAAAAAAATTGCAGTTAAAAACGATTTCTTCACAATATGTAAAAAAATAATTTGGTCAAACTGTAATCGCAAGCTGCATAAAAATTGAAAATCATGTTTTCAGACCAGCACATAAAATAAGGTGGTATGTATTTTGGATGAAAAGATAACAATTAAAAATGTTATGTCTCCAGCATTTTGAGTGTTTGCAAACACTTCCTTACAAATCTGGATTATCTCCAATTAGGAGTAATTATTTACCTTATTTTTTTAAATCTTATCATAGATAGTGTGGTTGTCAATCTTAGGTTAAATTGGTGAATGTAACGCTTGTGTAAAGTGATCACTTAAGCCAGCCTACGATGGCCGTAACCCTTGTAAATGCCCAGACTTCCATATTCTTCTTCAACTATATTGAGATGTCAAAAAAACATGTATATTATATTTATACTAAATAAATTTGTTTGGTGTTTCCTTCATAAATAAAAAAAAATTCATACTAATAAGTAAGGAAAGATTTTGTATTCAAAGAAACTTAAAGTGAATTTAGAGCATTTCACACATTTTGTCAAATCGAGATCTTATGAAACCTGTAAGCTTTATGCTCATGGTTTGTAATCATGCGATTCCAGGAAGAGTCGTTCTCCTGCACTGTACTAGTACAAGACGGAATAAAAACCTGTCTATTTACGTAAAAACGCTCATTGTCGGATCGTCACCGTGTCGGGAGACATATTTTTAATAAGCCGGCGTAGGTAACGCGGCAGCCGCATTTTTCTGCCCGAAATGACATTTTGTCCGCTGTGGACCGACTGTCAGTATTTTGTCGGTAATTTATTCGGTATAATTAAACATGTATCGATTGGTATTCAGATTTGTCACGTCAGTCGAATGGATCACGACAGGGGATCGGGTCAGTAGCCGAAGAGGTTTTATATCCATACCAAAGTATCTTCTATCTTTAAAAAAATACAAACATATTTAAATGAGGTATTTCAAAAACACTCCTCAAGAACAGATTTTTACATGTACATGATCTATATTTCAAACATAATATCACATTTTTATAATTAAAATTTCTTTAAAAATACATTTTATAAAAACATAACATCCTATTTATGTAAGTATATTAGGAAGACAGTCCAAAACTCTTCATAATATGTAATAATTATTTTGATTTTTTTTTAAATTTTATTTTGAATTTTATTCCTTTTATCCTACGTCTCAGAGCTTTTAATTCAAAACAGAAATCAAAGGAAGTTTAATCGTGCATTTTTTAAATATTTCAATACATTTTTCTAAGTTATTGATAAATTATATGTAGGCACTCTCTAGAGATATATTTTTTGGTTGTCAACTTTTCATGACCTTTATTTAAGAACTCGAAAAACTCCACACAAACTGCTTATAATGTAGTTTATTGGAACATAATTATTTGTGTTCATTGATTTTTATCATATGCATACTTTGGTAAATTAAGACTTACATATAATTAAAGCTTAAAGCTGAGTGCGCCGAGTGCAAGCTAACAGAAATCTTCATGAAATGTTTTTCATATACTTCTTCAACTATATCGAAATATCAACAAAAAATCTTCTTATAAATAACTTCTAAGTGGAACAAAATTCAGAATTAGTGAATAAAAATTTGGACAATCAAAGGATTGTAAATATATTTTTATATTTAATATGTTTTGTGATTTTTACGAATATGCAATAAATACGTTTGTAATATAAAAATGGCACTACATTGTTATGTTAGTATTTATTTTTGTATTAAACACAGACCATTATACTACCGTTGTAGATATCTAACAAATACGTATATATGTACGTACATTAATACTTACGTACACGTACCTACATACTTGTAGTCACGGGATTCCGAATAATGCAATATATGGCAGGCTTACACTTATACCGGGCTGCATCCCTTCGTGGAGCGATGTGTGTATTGTGGTAGTGTCCGTTGGGCGGCGAGGGTGCGCGAGGGCGGGGGCGGAGTATTGTGCGCCCCCCGCCGCCCCTGCTGACCGGTCCGCCGCCCCCCCAGGCCGCGCCCTGGGGGGGGGCAGCTAGGGGCGCAATTCAAGACGATATTGCGCGAGGATATAGATATCGCATTTTCACAAGTGTAACTTGTTTATTATTTTACAAATAAAACAAGTAAACCATACAAAAATTACATACATTCTTAAATACATTCAAGATTTAGTTATTTAATAATGTATTACACGTATTACATACATGTATTACATTTTAAAAAAAACATTGATTTGTAGTTATAAATTATTTACCAAAACATTCCTTCAAAATTCGACTGATGAAAAATGAAATTTATGATATAATTTATATTTGAGGCACTAACTTTGTGATTTTCTATTTTATAATTAATATGTAACTTTGTTTTAAAGTTACTATAAAACTATTTTTAGTGATTTTAAAACAAAGTTACATTTCAGTTATGAAATTAAAGAGTAAATCTTAACGTTTATTAAAGAATCTTTTGTTTATTTGTTTTATTTATATTTTCCAATTTAACATAAAAAAATCATTTTAAATGTAAAAATGTGCCTGAACATAATATCATTAATCGTTCTCTAAACACATAAAAAAAACGTCTATTAAAGATGGAATTCCAAATAAACAATCAAACGTGTGAATCCTTACGTATACTAAAAAGACAATAAGTAATATGTTTAATTTATATCATACAGTATCTTAAATTAATTTTTAAAAGCATTATGTAAAAATTCTTCTTGCCCATACATATCAGAAAGGTTAATCTAATTTATAAATATCAAATTTAAAATGTGTAAATATCAAAAAAAAAAAATTTCAACCTTCATTCGGACCCAATTTAGCAAAGAGCACTGCATTGTTACAGTGCAGTGTTATCTTGATCAAAAATTACACGAAACAAGGTTATGAAAAATACGGAACGGGTGTAAAGTGAAAAATAACTTAATGATGCCTAACTTAAGTTAACTTAAGTTAGGCATCGAGGTCAAGACCTTCAGCACGATAGCCGAACAACTTATTTATATACTAAATTGTTGAAATATATTTTTTATTATCTTTGTGAAAATATTTCGAATTGTCAGTGTTTAATGTAACACAGTATTGTAGTTTAATACAAATATCTTAGAGTTTTTAAAATATAAAATAACTTTTATGTATATTTGTGCATGAAATATGAAAATGATATTCGTGAATGCGCTGAATATCGCTTTTCAGTTTTCAGGGTAGCCGACGCTCCATTCGCCCGACGCGAGTGGCCGCCACTGGTCAGCGTCGCCTAGCAACGCCGTCCAGCGGCGCCTTATCATCATAACTAGACCGCCATCTTTGATAACACCCACACGTACACACCTCATACAGCACACCTCCACACTACGGTGGCTTCACGTGGGGAAATGGCACGTTATAGCAATGTTTAACTACCATCGTGAAAATAATATTTGTATCACACCATATATAGAAATAGTGTATGAGTACATAATATAACTTTTCTAATTGTGTTTATACCATACATATAGAGAACAGATTTGTTTTCTTAAAATTAATGCAATTATTATACGGTAAAAATAATGAACCAATTAAATAACTATCACGAAACTTCCCCGCAGGGGTAGGCAGAGAGAATAGAAAGCCACACCAATCTGCCTTTGCAAACAATCTTCGCCCATTTCAAATTCATGCATCTCCTCATACATACCCGCCGATTATTCCAAATGCTGACTTTGAAGTATTTTATTGTTGCGCGGTATGATCGATAATCCTGAAATCATCCGGAACATTGGTGTGTATGTTCCCGATAGTTACCTAAGACAGCGTCGACAAAGATTGTTTCACATTCCTATACACAGAGCCAACCTGCCGATAATTATGCCTGTAGGAAGAGCTACCGTTATGTTGAACAATATCTCATTGGATATTGATCTGTTCCATGTGTCTGAAGGAGTTTTTTGAAGTTGGATTCTTCTACACCTTTAACAATAGTATTCTTGCTTATTTTCTATTTTTGTTAATGTTTACGATTTAAATTTAAGTTTGTTATGTGTATACTATCTATAAATAAAATAAATTGAAATTGAAAAATTGAAAAAACGAAAGTTTAAATATTAGATTATGCCAAGTTTTCCTCGGTCTTTCTCTGATTCTATTACCAACCAAATTCACCCTTATTTTTAACTATTCTTTCTTCATTCATTTTATTCACAAACCATTCCAACAAACATTTTATTTAATTTTTATTTATGTTGTTTAATGGTCAGCACGCTCGGTTACCGTTCTGGAGGTCCCGAAGTACATTATCAATTCCTTGAAATATGTAATTATGGAACGCACAAATAAATTATAATCCCCGCAATGCTGTAAGTATGCGAATTATTTATTATTTCGCTTGCCAAAGGGGTTGATGTTGAGTATTTTTCATCTACCGGACTGTTTGACAAATTGCCTCGTGAAATGTTTCTTGTGTACAGTGTAAGAGTACAAGGCTTTCAGGAGGGTGTGGGGTACATGAACATAGTGGGCAGGGTTATAAGTGGACCGGCGATTAAGGATTAAATATAAATAAAACATAATTTTATAACATTTTGAGTGTCCAGATACTTGTTCACAAATCTGAATTATCTCCAATTAGAAGTTTTTTTAAAAATTATTTTTTGATATCTCAATTATTTAAAATATAATTTTACTAACTAATCAGTTTTTAATTATATTAATCCTGAGGTTTATATTCAGTTAAGCTTTTAATACAAGTGATATTGTTAGATCTAGTTAATTACAGTAAATATTTTTAATCGGACATTTACATTATATTCATAAATATGAATAAATGGTTATCATTTGTCTTTATATGCTCTTGATATATAATCCAAAAAATAATGTATATTTAATTTAATTTCATTGATTTGGTTATCACCTTGTGATAATCTATTTATTTTAAGAGAGTACTCGCAAATACAGATTTCAGTACGAGACTGGCTGCGCAAGGAGCCACATATTTCCCCACGAATAATTAAAGAAAAACGATATTAATTTTTAAAAATGTATATTGTTTTTTTTAACTCTTTATCTTTCAAAAACTCTTTTCGATTTAAGCCATTTATTTATTTTAAAGAAAAAACTTAGTTTTTCAATACAAAAAAGGTTTATAAAATCAGTCAATCAAACGGTTAATCAAAAAATTCAATTACGTTAAATGTTACCTGGGTTTAAAGAAAATTATCTTGCGTGCTTTCGATTTTCCCGCCTTAAGATTTAATGTTAACTTGTCATAAAGCAATATATATCTTTTTTTAAAAGAGAAATATATGTGTTTTTTATATACACAAATATTTCAATTTCAAACTATTTCTGTGAGCCTAAGCTGCTCATTATAAGAAATAGGTATCAAATTGTGGTAGAATGAATTCGAACCGAGAAACTCTAACTTGAGAGTCCGCGACACTAACCACGGGACCACAACCCGACACTATTATTACAATCTACTATATTGTGACACATTTGTTGCACGCTGTTTGTTAATAATGTTGGTGAATATATCGAAATACGTATCATAAAATATTTTTTTATGATTGGTGGTATTTATTAGGGTAGATTTATATTGAGAAATAAAGAAAATGTTTGTAATAAAAATATAATGAGTGAATATTTCCCACTTTCCTTCTGCGCCAGATTACATCCACCTCTAAAACCAACGTTTGCTCAAAAAACCTCCCCCGTAAAGTGATTGTAGAAAAGGGCGCGAGGTGGCGCTGGCGGTAGTCACCCAAGCCGATTTAAAGTGAATCGCATTACATATTCACTGTACATTATATATCCATTCAGAGTGAAATAATCCTTTGCATAGCCTTCAAAATGTGCGGCGCCCGCTTCATCATTCCTCTACCTAACAACGTTTGAAATTGAAATGATTTGAATGGGGTCGCTATAAGCCGCCCCACACCCGCCCTATACGAACATTATGAGTATCGAAAACAGAGCATGTTTCATTTTTATGCACATATCCAAGTTAAGTTATACATTTTCTACTGAAATGAAGGAACTTCTTCTGCTTCTTATGTTGCTCTTTTTCTCTATTTTATACAAGTATGTAAAATCAACTGACGCATTGTGACAAAGATCCTTATATTCATTTACCATATTCTGAAAGTTAAAATAAAATCCAAGTAGTATATTTATATGAAGTTTTGTTATTTCCATAAGTAAAATAGGAACAAAGTTCTTTATTACGTCTAAAAATTGTTTTCAACTCCTAATGTGATTTTATTTAAAAAAAACCTTAGTAGTTTAGCGGTTAGCGTATTTAGACAAATATTAATTTGAAGGGGAGTAAAATATTAAAATATGTTATAAAATATTCAAAAATTCTTTTCAAAATGAAATATAATATTCAAAATTCAATAATAATATTTTTAATACCACCTGGACTGATCCTTTTGTATTTATGGTATTAAATACATTAATTTAACTCAACATTAAACTATTACACTGCGTTATGCATCATCGTATGGAAACCATGAGATAATTATACAGTTTTTATGAAAATTATGAGGATCATATTGTACTCTCAGTTTTATTTTTATAAAAGATTAACGCATGAATAATCATTTTCCTTAAAATTACATTCCTTTTAGTAACTTATACATTTTTATAACTTTTTTATAACTTTATTTATTGTTAATTTGTTTTGTTTACAGGTAAATAGAATTATAAAATAAAATGAATATAATAAAAAAATAAAAACTGCGCAAGGTGGAATTCTGAAGACATGATGTGTGAGGATCAGCTCACCGGAAATCACAACGCTGCAGCACTGCCCTCTATAGCTGCCACATGTTCAGCATGCATATATGTTCCAAAATAGTTTTGTGGTGACGTTGAAGTACTTTTAATCATATTTTTTACATCATTCTATATGCATCCTTATCTACCAATAAACCAATATTGAAAAAAAATCTACCATTAATTTATTACCAAAATATTTAGCATCCTGTATAAAGCGATGGGTGCAAGTAGATTTCTGTGTACATCATTTGTTTTATTTCACAAACTCGAAACATTCAAATGGGTATAAATGGAAATTCTGTCAAGCCTCCTCTTTTGAACTGGCGCGCATTTTACGATTTCGATTTGGTATTTCGATTAATATTCCAGTTTATTTGCGAGTTGACGTTTCCTAAATTTAATTTTTTTGTATCGGCTGTTTGAATAGCACTTGATCGCCCAACCGATGGTGATGGGGAGGGGATAAGTGGCGGGAGCGGGAGGGGATAGGCATTGCTCCGAAATTCCGGATGAAATATTCTCCACAATGATTAATGGATTTGTGGAAAATAAGGAAAACAAATACGGGATTGCCTCTGATGACATGTCACAAAGTTGGGAAAGTGATGAGATATTTTGATTAATAACAATTCTGGATTGTTGAATAATGAAAACCTTGACCGTATTTACTTTCATATGTGTATAATTCCTTCCTTATACATTTATTATAAAAAACTTTAAATAATAAACAACGTATCCCTTATTTAATTAATGTGTTGTAAGGATTAAAGTAATCAGAGCGTTGTTAATCAGTTACAAAATTTTGAGTGTGTCCAAATACTTCTTCATAAAATCTGGATTATCTCCAATTCCAGGAGTTATTTTCTTATTATTTTTTGGCATCTCATCAAAGATGAAGAAGAATATGGTCATCTATCGTCAGCCCCGTTAATGTCCAGACTTCCATATTCTTCATCATCTTTGATGAGATGTCAAAAAATAATATGTAAATAACTCCTGCAATTGGAGATAATCCAGAAATTGTAAACAAGTATTTGGACACACTCAAAATGTTGTAAATAAATTAACTGGTCAAATTATATGCTAAAATAATAAAAATTCAAATATTATTTTCTGGCGTTTCTTATGTAGGTTATTATAATTCAGGATTCGAAAAAAAAATCCCATTCATGGTCAAATTTAATAAATATGAATATTGTCCACAAAGGCCATGCGTAATATACATCTAAATATACCCATTGGATTTCTCCAACTCCTCATTTCATTACCATATTAGCAATATCAAGGAATCGAAAGGGCATCTATATATTTATAATGGAGTGAGACAAAGATAAGATCTGTAGATTATCTGCCAATAATGAGAGGCCGCATAATGTTGATACTGAGAAATTCTTGACCCAGCACACATACGTAGATAGGCATGCGTTGAAACTATTCACATGGGGATATATTTATAAAGACGCAAATCACAGGTAAAGCTTAAGTACGACTTTAACTTATATTCTAAATATAAATATACATACCTGTATAACATAAACGTATTCAAAGTTAGTTTGTTTAACAAAGAGTATTATTTTAAGGAACCTTTTTTTAACTGAAATTCTTATTATTGATGCAAATTATTTTATAACGTAGTTTGATAATTTTGATTCAATATTTTTTTGTTATAAAATGTTGCAATTGATTTTTCAAAAAATAAATTTTCAATTATGGTTCGAGCATATTTTAGATTGCACAATTTCAAAGTTATTGTTTTTTAATTATGTATTTTAGTAATCATTGATGATAATCATGTAATTGAATTTTTCGTATTTTTTTTAATTTATTTTGAATATTTCGCTGATCGGCAGTTGTTGTTCTTTAAATAAATTAATGAGAAAGGTTTTTCTGTTTTATAAAATAAAGTAATTTAATAATTTCTTTTTTCGTATCTCGTATTTATAATATCTTGGAATTTCATGTTGATAGGGCGTTCTATCTTTAGACGGACTAATATACGTACATACATATATCTTGAAAGTTTATACATATAATATATATCTAAACTTGCAAAATAAATAAAAATCATCAGCTTTTTGATCAAAACGTAGGCGCGATTCTCATGAAATGCAAATAAAAGTGTCCTTAGTCAATTACCAGTAGATTATTGTTCCCGACGATGTATGTATGTAAGTTGCCAAGCAAAAGAATGTTGGTGAATTTACTAAATCCAGGCGGAATAACTTTGTCCATGCAGGCAGGTAAATGGATCGTGACGTCACGACACCTTGTAGAGAATCCGTGGGATCACAGCATCCTATGCTAATGATCTTGGTCCAGGAGATCAGGAGACCAGAGCCAGACACTATCTGTTGTCTCAACTACCAACTCAAGGGCAGACTAAACTGGTTACAGACAAAAGGGTAGTATCCTAATAATCCTTTATTAGAATATCATTCTACATACAATTAAGTTCATCAAACACATAATTAAATTACGCGTTTGTTTTATTGCTGAATTTAAATTAAAAAAAAAAGAGATAATGGGAATAACGATTTATGCATTCAAGTAGGTATTTTTTTAAACCTGACACTTTTTATTATTTAATCAATTTATAACTCAATTTAAATATTAAAATTAAACGAAAATATTGTCTGTTGATTGAATTGCAAATAAAAAATATTTAGGTTATATTATTACTAGCTGTACACGGCCAAGAACCCGGGACCAATACGTCAACCACTTCACTACGGAAGCGGACTAAATTTTAATGTTAGTTTATTAAATATATCTTTACAAGAAAAAATAATTCAACTTATAAAGAAAACGAATATTTTTGTACAACGTTTTAAGTATGTTCAAATAATTGTTCACAAATCTGGATTATCTCTAATTAGCAGTTTTTTTAATTACATTATTTTTGACACCTCAACATAACTGAAGAAGAAAATGGAAGTCTGGGCATTTACAGGGCTTACGACCATCATAGGCTGGCTTAAGTGATCACTTAAGTGTAACATTCACCAATTCTACCCCTGATTGACAACTACACTACCACACTGTAGTAGCCCCTGTAAATGCCCAGACATCCATATTCTTCTTTATCTATGTATGTTGAGATGTCAAAAATAATATATTCACACATTTCGTCGACACTAAAAATGCTTTATTTGTGATTAAAACAATATTACGGTATTATTTAGTTTTGGTGACGCTGTGAAACGTGAGTCAATGACTAAACTTAATTTATGTATTAATTTGACGTGGTGAAACCACGTTTATCCTTTCAGGCTGGCTAAAAAAATCAATCATCAATCCATTTAATTAATTAGTCTTAGGTAAATTTTTTTTCTGTGCGCGCAAATATTTTTTATGGCTCCGACCTTTTATAATTTACCTGTCGTAAAACTAAAATGTATTTAAAAGGTTTGAATCATAAAAAAACTGTCGCCAACCCGCTGGCCTTTATAAAGGGATGTTTGCCGGTGGTCTTTATTATTATTATCCTAAGAGCATTCTTTATTATATTATAAATAAAATTAAGTTTGCTAATTGAAATGTCTAGACGTTGAAAATTTTGGGGGTGGATACAAGCGCACCGTCAGCCAATGAAAAATGGTTTCGAGGGCGTGATCTTCAAGGAGAGAAACCGAATATAACGGGAAGAAATCAGTGGGATCGAGCACTTGGAAGCCGGGGACTTAGAAGCCAACAATTGGAAGGATCAGTTGGAAAGGATCCATCGGATCAGAGAAGACCGACCAGTCGGACTGGTCGGAATAGTCAATTGGAAGATTATTTCGGGAAATCAGTGGGATCGAGGAGTTGGAAGGAGCAGTCGGGAGAGATCAGGGGGATCGAGCAGTCGGGAGAAATCAGTTAGAAGGAGCATACCTACACCAGGTTTTAAGACTTAAGTGAGGAGAAGAGCGGGAGCTCTACGCAGGGAGAGAGAAGATAGAAAAAAAGGAGTTACTCATCCGGAGTATCAAAAGCAAACCCACGCCGGGTCATAAGCCTCAAAATTAAGAGCTGAAGCTCTACTAGGAGAAGAAGAAGACAAGAAGTAAGAATCATCGCACGGCGGCCCGTCATAAGAAGAACCTCATCCCAGCATCCAACGGCGCAGTTTTTTTCACAAAGAATCACGGCCACCCCAGCATCACGGCGCATCTTTTTCACCAAAGGTTAGAATAAGTTTAATTTAAGATAGGATTAATAAATTTTAAGCTAATTTAAGATAGCAATTTAAGATTAGTTTAAGTTAAAGTTGCTTTCATATAATTTTGATATTTTTAATTAAATTAATTCAAGTATATTTTTTTGTGCTGAATTTTCATTCATCTCCCTACCCCTCCTTCTAATACTCCCAAGGTATATCAGCTTGATAAGGTGGGCGACGTCAAATTTTTAAATCATATACAGATTTTTTGAGTCTACTAAGTTGTATTTTATTTTAAAAAAATATTGTGACAATTGTTTCGCTTAGTTATTGATTACAAAATTCAGTTCTACAAATTAAACGCCAAATCAATAAATAGAATAAACTTATAATTGTGTCGCCTACTTTCGAAATCCGCCAGATCCAATTTTATAATATTTTAAAATAAATACTCTATCGGAATGCCAATGTTTTAAATACTTATTTACTTGAAACCCTAGTAAAAATACTTCAAAACAGCGTTGTATTTCAAATTTAGATATATTCATGGAACTTGCCTTCTACCCATATCGATCAATCAGAGAGCGGGGATAGGCCAAAAATTAAGATGACGTCATTATCGGTTTGGGTCTCGTGTTTTTTTTTTAAATACTTAATAATTTTCTTTAAAAAAATGGGAAAATTCTCAATTTCAAAATATTTTATAGAAAGATAAACAAACCTTTTAAACATAAATGTTATTTGGAGAATTTAGAATTTTTTGTAAAATCGACTTACATGGATCTGGTAGATTTTGAAAGTCGGCGACACAATTCGACAGTGTAAAGGCAAAGGGGTATTTCTGTCTCAGACCGAATTTTACAGAAGAGTAAAAAAAAAACTTGTGAAATTAAATAGCTCATTTGTTTTATGTATTTTTATATGTACATATCTTAAAAAAACTAAATAAGTATTGCAACTACAGCTTTATTATTTTGCCAAATTATGGAATACACTATTTTAGACATTTTGTGGAACAAACTTAGAAAATGAAAATTTGACAGATATACCCCTTTGCCTTTACACTACCGAATTATAAGCACAAAATGTCTACAAGTACCATTAAAAAAAAACATAGTGGTTATGTGGTATGCATTTGATTTAAGAATAATGTGTGATAACAAACAATCAGGGAACGTAAACCAACGATGATTAACATAATTTCCTCCAATTCGTGACAGTCAATGTAAACATGTTTGGTTATCCTAATTTGATGTCCGCGCTACTGGGTATGTCGGAGGGGCGGGGTAGGGCTGGAGGGCAGTGGGGGAGGGGATGTTGCAGGTGCTTTGAATACTACAGATGATGGTGTTATTGTATATTATGGCGTGTTATTAAGCTCACGTGGAGAGATCTCTCCGCGGGGAGTCAAGAAGGTATCGGTAGATTTTATCCATATGTAGTAATGAACACCTTAAAAGATTATAATTACGTTAAAAAGGGTTTGCACATTTTTTCTTTAACGCAAATGAAAATTTAACCTTTACACAGTATATGTAATGAGTAATTCTAGAAGATTGGGCAGGTATTCGTTGTTTTTTCTCTGTTTATATTTCTTTCCAACTCAAGTATTTCCGCAATACTCACTTGGGGTTTCATATTTGTGAAGCTTGTATTATTTGGGCACAGCTGATTTGAACATGTCAAAGTCCATTCAAATTGTACTATACTCAAATTTTCGCTTTGATTTATTGCTCCTCAAAAAAATAGTATTTAATAAATTTTTAAACTGGATTCTCAGTATGACGTTTTTTGTTTTGTATTACCTAACTTCCAGGTCTGAAATCTAGTTACGGCTTATGCAACACAGCTTATTATGACCCTACTCAGGCTTCAACTTTTTACGTTTTAAAGCCTATGCTTACTCGTGAGTGGATTTACTCTTTATGTTTAAAGTAACTATAATTTCATGTAATTTATGAGTGAAAATTCTAGGCAAAAACACTCGCTATCTCGCTAAAGGCATGAGTTTATAAATTTTATTGATTCTAAGTTAGCGGTGAAGTTACTTATGTGTATGTTCAGTATGACGTGTTATTAAGTTTAAAATTAAGTGAGATTTGCAGTTTAAGTACTGGATGGATGGAAAAGCTTTATTAAAAATATATCTGCATATGTTAATGCAGCAGGAAATCTTGGTCACAACTGTCGTTAAGAAAAGGCGATTATGTTGGCTTGGCCATGTACTCCGCATGCCTCCCTGAGCCTTAATCAAGCTTGCCTCTTTTGAAAGGCATCAGGTTCGCGCCGCCCAGGACGACCACTGCTGACAATTTGTCGGCAGCTCTCGTCAGAACCTCTGGACGCGGATCTGACTTGGGAGGATGCAAGGGAGCTGGCAGCTGACAGAAAAGCCTGGAGATAGTTTGTGGACTCCATATGCTCCACCTAGGGAGCGGATATGGTTTAATATTAATATGTTACTACTCTAATATCGAATAGTTATACATTTTAAATAATTTTTTGTGGTCAAATATACCTTCAAAAATAATATTAAATGAGTTTTTTTTTAAAAATAACATGGTTAAACAAATTATAAACGTATTATTTTTGACATCTCATCAAAGATGAAGAAGAATATGGAAGTCTGGGCATTTACGGGGCTGACGACCGTCATAGGCTGGTTTAAGTGATCAATTTATACACGTGTAACAATCACCAATTCTACCCATTATTGACAACCACATCACTCAAATTTAAATTCGTCAGCCCCGTAAATGCCAAGACTTCCATATTCTTCTTCATCTTTGATGAGATGTCAAAAATAATATGAAAATAACTCCTGTAATTGGAGATAATCCAGATTTTGTGAACAAGTATTTGGACACACTCAAAATTTTGTAATTATAAACGTGTTTAATTTTAGACTAATCGTTATAAAAACCAAGGTTTGGTTAATCTAAAAATATGTGCATTCTTTTTATATCAGAATTCAAAACATGAAATATTCAGGAGAGACAAATTAGTGCCTTTTAAGAATATTACATTTATTTTGTAAAAACATGAAACTTTTGAACGCAATAAAAATAATCGCAATATATTATTTAAATAAAAAAGTAATATATTGGACATTTGAGGTTTTAGATTTACAATTTTTTATTTAGATTTACTAATTCACCTTGTTACACTTAAAAATTCAACGAGTAACTACATATCGCTCACTCCTTTCAAGAACGTCATAAATCAAAAATCGTCAATTTTCAGTTCTGCGTGTTTTCGGAATACCCAGAAAATGTACTATATCCCACCAAAAGAGGCATATTTTTAACTTAATATTTACCCACTACAGGGCAGAAAGTGTTGTTTTTGCATTTTGAAGAAAAGGTATTGTATGATTATTTTTTTTAAATATACTAAATATTTTTCAAATGGAGAAAAAACCTTCAGGTTTTACCTAAAAAGATCAGTTGCACAATAAAAAATTCAATAAGTGGCTTGATATTTATTTTTAATATTTTGTATTATATTTTTAAACTTTAAAAACGTTCTCCTGAAAAATCAAGTTTTTTGATTTATGACGTTGTTGAAAGGAGTGAGCGATATGGTATAATTTATTAAAATATATAAAAATCTAGTTATGAAACAAAACGAAGAAATTGTATCTTATGTAAAATAAATTGCCTCTCATTTCCTTATGTCATTGAGAAACGTTCCTAAAGCGTTACGGCAGCACACAGTAGCCGGAAACTTATTAAAAACCTTCGTCACACCGTGCCTATTGATTCCCCCTATGTGGTGACCACTCTGTATAAATATAAATCGATACGTATAATTAATTTAACAATTGTACTGGCTACAATATGCATATTACATTTAATTTGAAAATGCATGTTTATTAATAGCTATATTTTCATATTTAAAACAAAATATACTGTTTTTGCTTATATGAGTAGAAGCGACGAAATTCAATTTAATTCTCTTCATTTTTGTTTTCAAATAAGAACCATGCCGTCTTCCATCTTTTGTTTGTTTTCTTTACATTTGATGAACTTTTTTTTAAAACATTTTACTCAAATATATTTAAAAGCTTCGGTTGACATAAAAATTTGACCTTCTGAATTAAAATATAATTATCCAACTAATATGTTGATATAATTATACGCTAGAAAGTGATTAGTTCTGCGCTTCAGATTCTTGCATCTAGAAGCTGAATTTATTTGATTGAGTACAGATTAAATATTAAATTGTTGTGAATTGTAAAGCACTCTTGAGGTGACTTCTTACGAAAATAGCGCAATAAATTTTCCAAAAATTAATAATAAGAATAACGCAAATGAAAGATTTGAGGATGAAAAACATTGTTGATTTATATTGAAAACGAAATGGAAGAGAAATAGTAGAGCGATATCTAGAGCATTCATACTTGCATACTAGTAGTCGTTTTTCAAATTTGTGTGGTCGGAAGATCTATTGCTAATATGAAGCTACCCTTGAGGTAAAATATATATGTTTACGGTTGAAATAGAATGGGAAAAAATACATTTATGAAAATAATCAAAAATATTACAAGGATGGTGGTCACCCTACTCTGAGTGACATTGCTGTTAGCAAAGAAATTCTTAACTAGCCCTTTATGATTTTCCTAGTAAGTAGCCTTTGTACAAGAGGCATTTAAGGCAGTGGTTGGCGAGGAATATTCGAGAAGAATGCGATCACGTGGTGAAGCTTGTAAAGGAACAGAACATTTGTTCCCAATTCACAGGAATTCGATACATACGAAAATCACACGTCATCATATTCGATTATGGGCGACAATAAAATTTTAATATAATTTTTTTTCGACTAATATGAATTGGGTTAGTTATAAGTGTTAAAAAACTCTAAATATTTTAATGAAGCGTTGAAGATACCTTTATTTGGTGGCTAGAATTTAAAAAAAATGATACACTTCGTATTTAACGAAATATGATAACATATATTAGGAAGTATTTTTAGTTTACATTAAAATTTGGGCGGAAATTTTATTTTAAATAGATGTAAAGCTTATTAATTGAAGCAAGAAAAACAGAAAATTACCGTGACAATCAATGTGTTTTTTTCCTTCAATATGTTCATTTTTACCTTTATTACGACGCATAGTAACCGACTCACCAGTCAAATTACCTCGGTTTCGTCGAAACCCGGTCGTTAGTCAAATAAAATAAACTACTACTACTGACCCTTATCCGCACCCAATGGTGCATAGGGCACTGCATCAAACTAAAGCAATGTTCATTAGATCGTTTATTATATGCAGGCAAGATGATCAATCCTGCGCTTCAGGTACCAGTCCAGGGTAGTAATAAATACATAGTAGAGTGAAAAAACACATTTTTATTTTGACCCCCTCCCCCTCGGAATCGAACCCGGGACCCCCAGTTCACTTGCCGAATGTGCTAACCACTACACTAATGGGGTAGACGACTAAAATAAAAATTGAAAAAAAAAACAAATAAGTACATAGTTGCTGTTTTATTATATATAGTGCAGTTCCACCTTGAAATGTCCGTACAAAGCTTAAATCTATTGAAGGACACAACTCTATAATATGGACTTAGGTTCACATATTTGAAAATGATACGAAATGCATCCAAAGACGTGTCACAATAGATTCAAATAAATAATAGTTAAATTGGTAAAAGTAAAAAGGTGGGTACATTTTATTGTAAAATTACATTTTTATATACACATACTCGCAGGAGCTGTGTACGAGTATTTCGATTTACGTAGATTTAATTTTGTATAAGTCAATTCGAGAGGCTTCCGATCGGTATTGTTTTTTGACTGTGTCATGGTTCATTCATAAGCAGCCGCCGTTGATGTGCATGGAAATGGATCGAACCCTCCCAACCGAACCAATCTTCATATCCGAAATGATAATGGTAACTTCACGCGTATCCGAAACAATTACTTTCGGGTTAATGCTCCTCGGGACTGCGTTCGCGTCCTCTGGGATCGGCTCAGTTCTATACGCTTTATACTCGGGAGCGGGAATAACCCCGCTTTGTTATAGCCCATTAAATCGCTCAAAAATAACTCTTTAACCCCAGTTCGAACATTCGATAACGCGCCGTGAAGGAATGACGGAGAAAAAATGATAAACAAAACACCAGCCGCGGCATTACGGCTGAACTATGACGAGTCATTATTGAATCGTCAAACGGCCGGAATTCGAGAGCAGCTGAGGTTTCAAATCCCACAATTTACGCGTACTAAACCGCCGAAAGCTTTTACAAGTGAGATGTGTGTTCCCTCTCCTCGGAACGGGGTATTTCCGACTAAGTGACTGGGATATATTATATTACACACACGACACTTAACCCAACTTTTAATTTATTATAGCATTACATCGTTTTTCATGTACCATAGCTATACGTATCTAGATTTAATAAGCACTTACGTTGATGATCTATTGATGACATATCGCTCACTCCTGAAAAGACCTGAAAATGTACTATATATTTTAACTTAATATTTATCCGCTACTGTTATTGTTTTTGTTTTTGAAAGTATTGTTTTTGCATTTTGAAGAAATGGTATTGTGTATTTTTTTTGTTGAAAAATATACAAGTTATTTTCCAAATGGAGAAAAACCTTCTGGTTTAACCTAAAAAGATCTGTTGCGCAGTAAAAAGTTCAATAAGTGGCTTGATATTTATTTTTAATAAATTGTTTTATATTCTTAAACATTAAAAACGTTCTCCTGAAAAGTTTTTTTGATTTATGACGTTCTTGAAAGGAGTGAGCGATATGTATACGTAATAATTAGCTTCGATCTAACAGAATGAAAATTATTGAGATTACTATTTTCTAACTGATATGTCAACAAAGATGAAGAAGAATAAAAAAATCTGAGTATTTACAGGGCTGGTTTAAGTGATGACTTTAGACACGTGTTACATTTACCGTTCTACCCGTGATTGACAACCACGATACACAAATTTTAGAATTCGTATTTATCCTTCGATTGACACCTTCTTTCACATGCGATTTCTCAGCACCATCTTTGCTTGAGTTGAGTTTGATTTTTTAGCAGACCTTCGTGGAATGTATGTGAGATTCTTCTCGAATTATTTACAAACGATTTGAAATACATTTTTTATTAAGTTCATATTTTGACCAGTTGTTTTATCCACAATATTTTGAGTCCTTCCAAATCTCGGTCAGTTTACTAAGGAATTGTTTATATTGATGTTATTTATTATCAATATTTATAACCCCTATATGGACAATCCCAGATTTCTGAACAAAGATTTTGGCGCACTCAAAACAGTGTGAAAAATTTTCTTGTTTTATAAATATCTTAACTGATGAAGTAAATAAGTTTTAGTGCGCAATATACTTTTGAATACTGAAAGTTTAAGTTATATGCATTGCAGTAGGTAACCATTAAGCTCACAAATCTTTATTCCAATAGCTTCGATGCAAAAGGAACTCATTGTTGGTCTAATTGCCTAAGCATAATGGTTTAATTATCTACCGTTTCAAGGAGAATCTCCCTCTTCTATTTTTCAAATTTATTCCAGACTTATAAAAATACTTTTCAGGTGATGGGGAAGCAAATAAAAATAAAAGATTTTATACGGTAGCTGTATACCCAACACCCTCCATTCTTAAGGTAATACCTCTGCTAAAGAGGGATGGCAACATGTTTTTCAGTTAAATAAAATTAATCTTATCGAGAGGGCCATATTTCTCGACATCACCTCCATAGTTCTTCTGGCTTTCGAGTTGCAAAGGAAGAGGAAAAACACTTGTGTCTCTTTCCTTTTACAACTAACTGCCCTGGGCGAAGAAGGGACGGAAACAGAACCCCGTTTGCTAATTTTAATTACAAGAGATTCAAACTTTTATTTAAGCGCTAGGGATAGAAAGATTTATAAATACTCGCGGATATAAGGGTGGAGAAAAGTTTTTACTTTATAGTTGTGTTAGAATTCACACATACCGTAGACTGAAAAATAATGAATTGTTTTATTATTCAATTTAAAAATGCAGAGTTTTAAACCTATTGTAACAATTACACAAATTAAATTCACAATTTTACTTTTCCTGAAAACTTTAAGTTGTTTGTCGATATTCTACCATTTGGTGGAAAAATACAAAAATATGTATACATGCTGCAAAAAAATATTGTATGAACAAAAAATATATATTTATCGTAGGTGGAACATAGTGTCAAAATGAGTGGTAAGATTCAATTTACTGATCAGCTTTGCGACAAAGTTTGCACTAAGTTTTGTGTAGATTCTATTTTATTATACTTTTTGACCCATACGTATTATAACATATCTAGAATGTAGATAAAACAAGGCTCATCTGAGATAGATTTGCTTTCAAAGTGATGAAGTTTAATTTATAGATTTGTCCTTTTTTTCTTACTGAATATGATAAGTAATAATAAAAAAAACTTCAACTCTTTTTAAATATGATTAAATTTAACATTTATTAATTAAAATTCAAATATGTTTATATTTTATGAAGTACTAAATATATAAAATATTGTTTGGTAATTTTTATTTCAATTTCAAGCTTTTAGATTATTTAAAATAAATTATGTTACAGTATTTAAAATTACGTCATTCTAGGGGTGAAATATATTAATATGAAAATTAATTAATTTAATACATAAGGAGTGTAATATTTTATTTGATGATTTGAATGAATGCGATTATTACGAACCATCTTGAGTATTTTTATGGCGATCTTCGGGATTCAGTGGTGTTGGTATAGGGTGTTTACGGGGATGAGTGAGGGAGTAAGGGGGATGGGCGGATGCCATTTCTGTGTTAATGAATGTTCTTCAGGCACATAAATTATGCACCGCGACTGCTCTAATATTTGCATTTATATGTTTTTCTTCTGCCATTACAAGCTTTCCTCCTTGCTTTCAAAGTGGGAATATAATCCAGTCTGTAAAATAAGCCGCAAAATGTTTTAAACGCGATTCATTGGTCTCAAAATAATGTTAAACCTCAACAGCGCCCTGAGTATCTAGTAAAGAACTAATGTATTAGTACCGTCACTACAGAAAGCTTGGTATATGAAAACTTAATATATTAGTACCTTCACTTGATAGATACTCAATATATGACCGTAACTACAGAAAACTTGATAGATACTTAATATATTAGTAACGTTCCTACAGATAGCTTGATAGATGTTTAATATATAATATTAGCATTGTTCATACAGATAGCTTGATACATACTTAATATATTAGTACCGTCCCTACAGACAGCTTGATATATACTTAATATATAAGGACCATCACAGTCGGAAGCTTCGTAAAAACAATATATGTTAGAGCAGTTACTACAGAAAGCTTGATAGATACTTAATATATTAGAACCGTCCTTACAGATTGATAGATACTCAATATATAAGGATCATCACTATAAAAAAACTTGGTAGAAACTTAATATATTAATACCGTCACTACAGATAACTTGATAGATACTTAATATGTGATGAGTACCATTACTATGGATAAATTAAAAGATTATTAATATATTAATACTTTCATTACAGATTCATATATACTTAATACCAGGGGCGTGCATTCCATATAGGCTGAAAATCTGTGCTTATCTACCTTACTAAGTAGTATCTAACCTACCTTACTACTCACCTCTATTGCCTACCCTAATTAATTCTCTGTGCACTCCTCTGCTTAATACATAATTCACTACCGTCTTTTCATCAATACGTCAGATCGATGTGATGTAACCTTTTAAATTAATTTTATAATATTATTAGATAAAAACCAATATTTTTAGCTTTTCCACTTTGTTTTTATTAGACCAGGACCGGGTTTCGTCGTAACCGACACCATCAGACTGGTCTAACGACGGTAACGTCGGTAACGACGAAACCCGGTCCTGTTCAAATAAAAATAAAGTGGAAAAGCTAAAATATTGGTTTAAATCTAATAATATATTAAAATGCAATTCCATCACGAAGTTTCAGTGGATAATATAAATCTAATTTTATAATCAAAGTTATTATGAATCCCGTGCTATAAATTCAGGATTCAAAAGTGGAATATATTATAACGAGTGTAGAGTGGAGGACGATACTGTTAACGGAAAAGGACAAGAAAACCACTGCAATGTAAGGGCACTTGGGATTGCATGCTCGTATTCGTGTGAGCTTTTTGTGATGTATACTGTTGATGTTTGTGAGGTCAAACGAACATTTAGTATAACATTTTTTTCATACCGTCAAAAAATGGTATATTTTTCATTTAAATTGATACATTATAATTATCAACACTGGTTCGCTTATAGAGATGGCGACTCTCATTAAACTTGCTTAATAAGTTTCTCAGTAAATCCTTCTGTCTGGTGGGAGTAGGTACTATCTACCTTGGATGTCCGATGGAATGAGATGGCAAGGGGTTAGGGTAGGAATGGAAAAGAGACCAAACAGACCGTGCGAAGGGGTTACACAAAAATACATTAAAATTTTTAAAGATTTATTTACGGTCTTTGGATCATTATTTTAACTTTAAAAAAAAAGTTAATGTTTATAAATATAAAATTTTATAATCACTTTTGGCGTATGAACTCTTTAATTTTAGAGACGTACCTGCATATGCATCATGTAAACACCATAACCATATCAATATCCGCACACTTGTACAAAGACAAATTATGAATCACAATTATTAAAGCTTTAATATCTATAATCAATGATTTTAAAAACTAGATAATAATATTACTTTTTGACATCTCATCAAAGATGAAGAAGAATATGGAAGTCTGGGCATTTACGGGGCTGACGGCCGTCATAGGCTGGTTTGAGTAATCACTTTACACACGTGTAACATTCACCAATTCTACCCATTATTGACAGATTTCCATATTCTTCTTCATCTTTGATGAGATGTCAAAAAATAATATGATAAATAGCTCCTATAATTGGAGATAATCCAGATTTGTGAACAAGTATTTCGACACACTCAAAATATTGTAATATTTTTTGTTAATATTTTACTTTTATTTTTATTCCAAATTTAATATTTTAAAAGTTGAAAATTAAGAAAATATCCGCTTTTAAACTTAATTGCTTTAAAATATTCCATGATTTAAAATATAACATGGAAATTACATAAAAGAAAATAATTAATGTATACATAATGTCTATATTATATCTCCATATTCAAAGTCCTGGAGCACTTTGGGTTGCATATCTTAACTTGTAAAAGCTTATGTGAGTCCGCTGAAGTAATTAATATGTTAATAATATGTGAGTTTATACAAATAATTTTAACAATGCAAAGTAGCATATTCCACTCGATTGAGTTGAAATAAATTCAATATTTATACAAATTAAAGACAAGAGTAGGATAATCTCAATTTAGATGAAAAAATGAGGAAAACAAAAGGATATCCAACCAAAGGTTTCCGGTGGATAGAAGAAAAATTAACAATTTTATGACTGTTTAAAATTCACAAAGGAGATCTCGCTAACAGCATTTCTCGTATAATTTTACTACTGACACTGTAAAGGTATTGAAATGTTGAAATGGCAAGGGTAGGGAGCGCAGAAAGTAGTATCTAAGAAGATTCTTCCATTTTGTTTTTCATTACAATTCAAATATCTTCAGTCTAAACTTTGTTATTATTACGTTTGTTTCGTCTTCGTTTGTAAAGACATAACAAATAAAATGAATTAAAAATTTATGACATTTTTTTCCATTGGCGTATATGATATTATTTAACTGAACTTAATTTAAAAAATGATACCTTAGATTAGAAAATTTAGGAATATGTAAAAAAAACTTTTATTTTTAGTTTTCATTAACATTAGGCCAGAATGAAAATATTACCATATTGGTAAATTTTTAATACAGGTAACTAAATACTTTCATCTTTAAATATCATAATTTAACTTGTATTTTATTTGTGTTTTTTTTTAGGATTGCGTGGATTTGAATCTCGTAAGTAAATTAATAAACATTTATTACAAAGGTTTTATTTTACAGTATAATTTGTATTTTTTCAGAAATACATATTCTTTTTTTAATTAAAAATAATGATGAAAAATAGACTTATATTCAATGAAAAAACAAGATATAAAAAATAAGGAAATCTATTAATATAAAGTCAATACTTCTTGATCACAATCACGTGAACGCCTTGTATTATACTATGTCGAAATATGTTAATAGTTAAGTTTTATGATTTTGGTACATTGAATAACTTATATTTGGAAAAATATTATCAAATCCTAGGAAAGTTGAATTATTTTAAGCCTTAATTATGTTTATTGAAGGGCAAATACTTATATAGTACATATGTAGGATATATGTACATATGTACTATATAACGGCTATACTCGTAAGCCGTTTTTTACGTTTTCACAACAAACATCAGCTACATTAAAAGATAAGTATTTGAAAACATTAGTGTTATGAAATCAGATTAATTTGTTTGTTGGCAGCATAATATAATGGGGATGACGAGAAGTTTCAATGCATTTACCACTCCTGGCGCTGATAACATCGAGAATGCTTACGGGCCACATCACGAGTGCGACATGTTTTGAATTGATCTTGATGGGATGACATACAGATAAGCCCGCTTTGTATGAAATATTATGGAGGGTTGTAATATGGAGCGAGATTAAAAGTAAACATTTCACAGATTAAAATGGGGGATATCGTTCTGCACTCTTCAAAAACAACAATTTCATTTCGGCACATTATCCGCGAGAACAAAGTCGTGAGGGAAAAACGGACGTGAAATGGTTTTAAGATATTTAATAACCCCTGCTGGAAACACATTGAAGAGTAGACAGTATGCTAAATTTTATATTGCGTCGTTTTAAGTCTTTTTAACATTGAGAAATTCTATGACCTTTTGTAAATTTAGGTAAGGGAGACTGAGTCGAAGTTACATTTTTAAATTTGACATTAATATTTGTTTCAATGATTAATGAAAACACTCGTTTCATAAAAAAATATTTGTTTCATATAATAATGTAATCTTGAAGAATATACTAAAATTAAGTATCGTTAAATTAATATTTTCAGGACTTAATTACTCATATAAAGAAATAAATTTTCCAGGGAAATCATAATAAATATATGTGATTCTTTACTGTATTATTTATTTAATATTATCCTGGATTATACCTGAAGTGCATGAACAAACCCCGTTATTTTATGTATTTAACTTCTTTATTTTCAAGGGTTAGAAAAAAAATGTCATTTTATAATTAAAATATTATTTGTTTCCCGTATTCGTACACTCGTACACACTCGGAAGCCCTGTAAATACCTAGACTTCCAAATTCTTCTTCATATATGTATGATGAGATGTGAAAATGTAAAAAATAACTCCTATGTAGAGATAATTCAAATTTATGAACACACATTATAAAGTATTTGGACACATTCAAAATGTTGTTTTATAACTATGTTTATCGAAGTTATGCTCTTATATTATAACAAAGAAAGGTGATACGAGTACCTTACAATAAAAAAGGATCGTTTTTAAATATCAGATGGGATAGCCACGATACACCGGAAATGCAAAATTAACAATTTCAATGGCAAGAGTTCGTGATGCCTCAAAAACGTGCGTGCAATGTAGGTAATTATTATTTTTGTCTTATTTTAATCGGTTTAGATTTATATCAATTCTTTCGGCCCGTTTTGTTGTTTTTAAATTAATAGTATTTCCGGTTAAAAAAAGGCATTAGAGCCTATTAAATCAATTAAATTAATCAAACTTTAAACATGTACTTATGCATACTTGGTTGTTGAATGAGTAACTACAATGTTAAAAATATGGGATACTCAGACTTCGCTATAGGTAGGTACATGTTTCATATCAAGTTGGACACTTAAAAAGAAAATTAAATACATATTACCAGTAAGGTGAATAATCCAGTGCCTAACCAAATAACTAAGCATCAGTAGTAATACCAGTCTGTCTTTGCAAACTTTCTTCGCCTCTTCCATATTCATGCATCTCCTCTTACATACCCGACGGTTTTTAAAATTTTTAAGTCTAAAGTATATAAATAAATATTTATACTGCACTCCTATCTAAAAATCTTAAATTATTCTAGGTTTTTGATTTTTACACTACATATTGGTAGAAACATATGTAGGTACTCGTACTAAGTATTTACCCAGGGAAAAGTATCAGTTCAGACCATTTTCAAGGCGGTTTATCAAGTCAGGAAACCATTATCAAAGCTTTTGTTCAAATTGCAAGGACTATTTTCCCATTGAGATCGCATTCGATATGAAAATGTTTTGTAGTTCGCTATTAGTGAAGTCATCACGCGATGCTGATCCCGCGGCTTATTCGTGAGACTTTACTATGCTGTTTTATTATTTTTCACAACTGTATTATGACAAGGCTATTGGTTTAAGCAAAAATTCTATCATGCCATAAACTTGTATGGTATAGTATATTTTACTAAGTGATCTACGCTATAGATTTAGGATAAAAATGTACACTGAATGAAACAGAAATGACAGTAGTGTAAGAGCGTTTGACCACCGTGCTGGAGGTTCCGTGTTCGATTCCTAGGGTGGGGGGGGGGAGGAATGATAAAAATATAAGTTATCACTCTCATAGTAATTTAATTTACCCTGGACTGGTACAATAAGCGCAGGACTGATTTTCTTGCTTTCATTTAAATAATAATAAGGATAACACTGCGTCGATACGACATTGTGCCCTTTGCCGACATTTAGGTTCATAACCGGAAACATGTTAATAAAACATAAAGACGGAAATTAAGAAAATGTGTGGTATGGAGGACAAAGTCAGATGTAGAAGACAATTTCGGGATTGCCCATGTCAACAGAATGCAAGAAAATAGACTGGCTCCAGACGGGAAAAGACCAACGGAAGACTTCTATGGAAGTCCACATCACAAGAGATATTGGGATCTCTAATAATAATAATAATAATAAGTTTTGACCATTACGTCCGCCTCCGTAGTGTAATGGTCAGCACGCTCTGCTACCATTCTTGAGGTCCCGGGATCGATTCCCAGGGGGGTCAAATAAATACAAGTGATTTTATCACTCTAATATTTATTCCATATTACCCTGGACTGGTACCTGAAGTGGAGGGCTGATAACTTTTCCTTCATGTGTTAACGATCAAGATAACACTGCGTTTGTATGATGCAGTGCCCTATGCACCATTAGGGTGCGGATAAGGGTTTGAATGAAAAATAATAATAAGAAGAAGAACAAGATATTTTATGTGCAAATGTACATAGTAAAATTGGTACCGGACGAATCACAGTTTTATGTTATTTCTAGATAAAAGGAGGCTAGAAATTACCAGAGTTGTGAGCTTGATCTTTATTGGACAGTAAGATTGCTCTATAATTCCCATTATCTCTTGAATCCATTCACGTATCAGTTAGCCGGCAAATTGTTGCCGGAGTGACCTCTCGCCCGCTGCGCTTTCTCGTTCTGCTAAGCAAAAAATATTGCAAGACTTGTGTCAGTCAAAGTAAGATAATGAATGGAATTAAATAATCCGAAGGGAGATCTGCTCTTGTGTTCTAACTTCAGAATTCAGACAATTATGTGTTATTTGTGTTCACGTCCGCTAACGCTTGACGTCTCTGGTGCTCTGGGAAGATTCCTGTAATGATATGTATTTATAGCGGTTTAGACAATTTGTAATATCAATCAAGATCAAATGATAATCGCCTTTTGATCATAATTATACCAAATTCCTTTAAATAAATGCTTGTAATGTTTTAAAAGGTATATTTTGATCAGGTTTAGAATGACTAAGAATGTATATTTGGCAAATGTGAACGGGAGTGATCCTATTTCTAACTTCATTCACCTCTTAAATATATTTTAATAATTTCTTCATCCTTGTCGACATATCTGAAAAATAAAATACGAGGCAAAATGGCTGGATGACAAAAGTAAGTTAATTCAAAATTGTCAACATGTGTATATCAAACAGGTAACTATACCTTTGATGTATTTTTGACCCCATATGTATAAACAGCTGATACATAGGGCACCGCATCGGATCGATGTGATGTTAACATGATCACTCATTACACGAAGGCAAAGTTCTTGGATATAGTAATAAAATATATTTGATGGAATATATTATTGATTACGAACGTATAAGCGAAAAATGTCAACGATTTAGGGGAAAATAAATTAAGGTGAAATAGTATTTTTTGTCAAATATAAACTGTTCATTTTAAGTCCTAGAAGTAGTGCTTTCAACTAAAATTAACGATTGTTCAATTGCATAGTAGTGATTAGTATGAAAGTACTAAGTACTTACCTCCACTTTATACTTCTTTGGAAATGCTGGAGAGGGTATTTGTACCTACAAATCGTTACGTTCGCATGCGTCCGTCAGTTTCATCAACGTTTACTTAGATATTCCATTAAGTTCAATTACGTTCAGTTTAAAGGTGAGTATTGCAGGTCTGTGATTGGTCATTTCCGCAGAAATTAGCCTCGCCCGCCAGCCAACTGCTTTGTTTAACGCGATGGGAAACAATGAGCGGCCCTCACACGACATAAAGATTTAACGCGATGATAATAAAAGAAATGAAGGGAGGTTGTAGGTGCACATGTTATGGCGCAGCGGGCGGTATCCGCGTCCGTTCCCCGAGTGGGGATGAGAGGTGAGAGGTCCACCGACCAATTATGTTATTTGGTCACTAAAAATAACAAAACGAATTAATACAGGCGCCGTCGCGTAGTTGGGTAGACGCTCAACTGCGAAACTGGCGTCCTGGGTTTGTTTCCCACCAATTGCAAAACGGATTCATGATGGATTTATTTTCAATTTGTCTGAATATTTTCAATATGTGATTCTCATATCGCTCACTCCTTTCAAGAACGTCATAAATCAAAAAACTTGATTTTTCAGCAGAACGTTTTTAAAGTTTAACAATATAATACAATGTATTAAAAATAAATATCAAGCCACTTATTTAACTTTTTACTGCGCAACAGATCTTTTTAGGTAAAACATGAATGTTTTTTCTCCATTTGAAAAATATTTAGCATATTTTTAAAAATACTTAAAGAATACATATTCTTCAAAATGCAAAAACAACACTTTCTGCCCTGTAGCGGGTAAATATTAAGTTAAAAATATGCCGCTTTTGCTGGGATATAGTACATTTCCTGGGCATTCCGAAAACATGCATAACTGAAAATTGACGATTTTTGATATATGACGTTCTTGAAAGGAGTGAGCGATATATCACATCTCATATCTGGGGAATTGATTTAACAATATGTTGACACTTAACATAATTCAATTACAACATTTTGAGTGTGTCCAAATACTTTACAAACCTGCATTATCTCTAATAAGAAGTTTAAAAAAAAATTACATCTCAACACAGTTTAAGAAGAATATGGAAGTCTGTGCATTTACAGGGTTTACGACCGTAATAGGTAATTCATTTAAAGATAAAATCATTTAAAAAAATATATTATAAAACTTTACGTTCGCACATTGAAATATATTATATATGCAAAATAATTACTGAACCAAATAAAATATCTCGCCTGCAACAAATCAATTTTCAGGAGTATTTTTAAACCTGATAAATATAAATAAATTAAATTTCTATTGAAAAACACTAGCTGTGTAGTCATTTAAAAGGAATCTAAAAATGAATTAAAAAAATGAAACTGACGATGTGAGGATTTCTTTTGTTTTTTACCCAAAGTCTTAAAAATATATCAAAGGGTAGAAATATATATCTACCTAATGATACTATGTATATAAACATGAAAGTTAATATATAAAAAGATACATTTTTAGGGATACAAAAATCTAAATTTACTCAAAGTTACTTTATCTGACAAAGTAACCACATTTAAAGGCAATAATTTCGATTAATTTTATAAATTCCATTTTACGAGTTGCATTTGTAATACCCACGTACCGATGAGATGCGCCATAACAGAATTAGATATTTTACATGCGCGAGTAATAAAACCCATTTCGCCCTCCTTCGCTACCCTCGTCCGCCGCTAGGTGTCTCTAACTATATTTTAGTGCCTCCATTTAATGCAATTTTGATGGTGCTAACGTCGTTTGAATATAAAACGATGTTATTTTTGCTGAAACGGATATAGGTGGCCATAAAAGTATGGGAAAAAGCGATTCCAACTGTGGGCCGTTTGTTACACACGAACGCTGGTAGAAATATTTTAGCTTTCAGCCTTTCATAAAGGCCCGCTATTCGGGGCGCTTTGGCCGTATCTTGTTACATTCATCAACCATCAGTTTATGGTGAAAATATTCTAAACAAACATATATCTTAAAGACAGGTCATATACTCGAGGGTCAGTATTAACATGGTGTTGAAATACAATTTTACAGCTTCCAAAATAATTTATTTCATAAGGGAAATGGGATTATATGACCCAATGTACCACGTCAGGTAATAAATGTAACTAAGTAGACAAATTGGATCAGGTAGCAAAAAACGACTGTGCAATTATTTTAGCACTAGTAGTTGAGTACTTTACGCATAAATCTTCTTAAAATAAACAATGATCATTCAATAAAATTCTATCAAATATTGATGGAGTATATTTGAAAATTGCAATATTTTTAAAGGAGTGTAACACTTAAACAGGAGAGTAATTTTAATTTCTTTAAGAAACATTCTTTAATTGGAGTTACCGCAATCGACATAGCTTGATGTTTTGACATGATTTAATAGGTCTTTATATATTATTCTATTTTTGTGAGACTACGATAAATTGAGTAATTTTATGATATCATAATTGTATGATATTACATGTAGTTTTATGTTCACGACTAAGATACCAGTCAAAAATATTTTACTGTTTTTTTGCTTGAAGATACATTTAAAATATACTATCAAATATAGATTTAAAAAAAATATTTATTTAACCTTTTGTAAATGATGAAAAACATAGTAAATATTGTAATAATTACATGTTTATAAAAAAACTGATTAGTTAAAATAATAAAAAATCTGTTTTTTTTTCAAGTATTGCCTAACATGACATTGTGAATCGTGAGGCAATTCAACAACACTCAATGATACAATTAACACGAGCATCTTTGGACAGTTAGTATACAAACAGCATGTTGGATCACAAATAAATCATTTTCTAAAGATTTCAAGTATCTTTTTGTTCGGTAGGTACCAAATGTACAAAAAATATATCTTTTACAATTTGGAAAAGGTTTGGCTTGAAGTGGAGCAACAAAAACAAACAAAAAGATAACCAGTTTTAAATATGGCGACGGTCTTTTTGCGCGGCAAAAGTTATCGAGCTTATCTGATGGGAATGCTAGCGGAGCTTTAGTACTGGTGCGAGGAAGGGTGGTGGGTTAAGGGGTTGCTCTCGCGCACATACCTTGCATATGGTTAGTTGGGTTCCGTCGTACTTACATAATTTTACATAAAAGAAAAAAAGGTAATAATTTATCCAGAGACTAATAAGATATAATGTAACTTAACATCATTAGATAAAATGTTTAAAAAATCTCATATTTTCTTATTGTTTGTCTCAATTTTTCTTTTTAACCGTCGAATTTTAGAAAATCAAAAATCAATTTTACTCATAAAATTAACAAGATCTGTAAGTGTATTACGAGTATAAAAATAACAACACCGAATTGTATTAATTTTCATAATAATTCCTTCTAAAATTACACAGTTTATACACGGTTTCTTTAATCAACCACCATTGTGTATAAAGTTGGTTGACAAAGCTTTACATCTTTACTAGGTAGTAAAAATAAATATTTAATTTTACGTCTATAAGATAAATATACTGTTTTTAATTTAAATAACATATTTATGAAAAATATATTAAATCAATCACTGAACCCTAACTATCCATCATATAATTTTTCCTTGGTTTCCTCTATCTCTCTATCCTCTACTCCTCACCTGGTTCTTCTTTCTTTGCTTTCCATGTTTTCATTAATTAACCGTTTTATAAATATTTTAATAGTTTTATTAATTTGTTCATTCATGCTCTGATTAATTTATGTATATATATATATATTTTATATATATATATATATATATATACATATATATATATATATATATATATATAAATATATTTATAAATATATATATATATATATATATATATATATATATATATATATATATATATATATATATATATATATATATATATATATATATATATATATATTTATATATATATATTTATATATATATATATTTATATATATATATATATATATATATATATATATATATATATATATATATATGTATATATATACACATATATATATATATATATATATATATATATATATATATATATAATTATATAATCATATAATTTTTCCTTGGTTTCCTCTATCTCTCTATCCTCTACTCCTCACCTGGTTCTTCTTTCTTTGCTTTCCATGTTTTCATTAATTAACCGTTTTATAAATATTTTAATAGTTTTATTAATTTGTTCATTCATGCTCTGATTAATTTATGTATATATATATATATATATATATATATATATATATATATATATATATATATATATATATATATATATATATATATATATATATATATTTATAAATATATATATATATATATATATATATATATATATATATATATATATATATATATATATATATATATATATATATATAAATATATATATATACATATATAAAAATATATATATATATATATATATATATATATATATATATATATATATATATATATATATATATATATATATATATATATATATATATATATATATATAAATATATATATATACATATATAAAAATATATATATATATATATATATATATATATATATATATATATATATATATATATTTATATATATATATATACACATATATTTATATATATATATATATATATATATATATATATATATATATATATATATATATATATATATATATATATATATAAATATATGTTTGAATAAATATATTAAAATTATACTTATATGCAAGAACTACCTGCCCCCTAATTTTAAACGGCTGTATAACCAGTATATTGGTCTGTTTTTGGTTGGTCGAAAGAGATGTTGATTTTAAGCAAAAGCCTCCCCCCAATGTTCCTATATTATGCACGATAAGTTAAAATAAATAATAACCATACAACAATTGTATCATGTAATATAAATTGTACTATAATTTTTTTTCATGAATCAACGTTTATTTATTCTCTCATCAGACATTAAAAGTGGTAAAGGATTAACATTCCAGAAAGTTCTGAGGATGGAGGAGGAGGTGCAAAATCGTTCAAAAAAGAGGAAGGGAAAGGGTCAAAGCAACCACCATCTGTCATAAAGAGTAGAAACAGAAGAAGATGAGAAGATCACGGCACTTCAACTTCAACTCAGTTCCAGATTCCGTATTAAATTTGGCAGCGTGATATTTTTTCTTAGTAAAAATCAAATTCATACAAAACTGGGTTTAAAAATGAATGCAAACTGGGTTTCTGATAAGAATGGAATACATAAGTTGGCTTTTGCGCAAAGTGCAGGTGCTCGTACGCGTTTATTTGTACCGTGTCGGGGTTGAATTTAGGATTATTAAACCGGGGGTGGGCTGGGGATGATTTCACTATTCGTTCCGAAAGTGGGACCCGATTTTTGTAGCGAAATAAATATAAATGTAAGCCGACCCTATTTCTCCCGATAGCGGCGGTAATATCTCGCAGGTTAAACTATCCAGTTAAGGAAGTTGTCTCGAATACGTAAATTGAGACGATTGAAAAGCGTAAGGAATGTGTGAGACAATAAAATTCAGTAAATCTTTACTTAAGTAACAAACTTTTTAGTAATTTTTGGATTATTATAAAACATAAATAATTAGGGGTTTTATGGACCTCTTAACAGGAAAAATATGCTGGTTATTTTTTTTTCTGTGGTTTATATTAAAAATTAGCTTGCTTACATATTTTAAATTATTATTTATAAAAAATGGATAATGATGGAAATAATGTATTCAGGTTATAGTGTCTATTTGAGCTAAACTTTTTAAAGTTATTAGTAATAATTTTTGGATAAAATATATGGCGCCATTTTCGTTTAATACGAGGACTATTTGATTTATATTTTTAATTGATAAAAATAGTTTTTTATCATATTTTTTTTATACTTTACTGTAGTAAAAATTTATTTTAATAATATTTTTTAGGACGATAATAAAATTTAATATTCATTGATTTCCTATTTTTAATAAAACGATCAAATATGATAAAAATAACTGAATTATTTTTAAATAATAACGTAATAAATAAAGATTTCATTTGAAAATAAACATGTGAAAAAAAAACTATATAATTCCCTTTGATATATAATGAATGGGTATAGAAAAACATAAATTTAATAAAAAATTGAGTTTGTTGGGTAAGATCAAGTAAACAGGGAGCAAGATCAGATAAATAAAGCGTTACTGTCATACTGTTTACTGTAATAATACAATAATAAAATAAAACACGTATTTGTACAACCAAAATCACACATCTTTTTTATTATTAAAGGAATGGAAGAGTTTTTTTTCGTTTCAAAATAATGTTGTCGGTATATAAAACATATTCCAAAGTTTTACATATTTACAAAACAAAATCACTGATTTACATAAAAATATGTATATTCACCATGTTTTATAAGTTAAAGGTAGATATTTTTACCAAGTAAATACCAATATATCTTAAAATCTAATGTGACACTTTAAAATTTTTTGAAAATTTGTATTAAAAATGGACAGATTTTACTACAAAGTGACTGCTGAATAATTTATGAAATTAAGGTAGAAAATATATATGATTTTTTATTTGAGGTTTACTTAGTAGGTACCTATCTAATTGCCAGTATTTCTTAAAATCTATTGGGACACGTGTTTCGATGCATTCTGCATCATTTTTAAATACAGTATGTGAAGCTAATTCCGAATTGTGTAATATTACGTTTTTATTGTAATAATATGATGTTTTAATTTGAGAGTCGCTGTAGTATGAGGTGGTATTTATTCTAGCTCCCCTCGCCTCCAAAGCTCCGCGGCGCGGCGCCCCCGGCGCTGGCGGTGCGCGCCGCCTCCGAAAGGAGCAATATTAAGATAAAACATAATAACAGTCACGTGGCGTTGAAATATAAATACAAAACGCCCACTCTGATCTCGCACAAACACGTTACATAATTCCGGGCGTTATCTTTCCGGTCGTTATACGACCGTTAAACGAAAACAACGGATTAGGAGGCGCCCGTAACGCTTTCGTTATGGAAACGGGAGCGAGATGCATATCGCTGGGATTACAGGAGCTTTTGTCATATAAGTGCTACACAATGCTGCATCACAATAGAAGATGTGTCATTTCGAATCTAATGTCCTGTGAATTTATTTATCGAGAGAGATGGCTCATCGTTAGTCATTACAGGCTGTGAATACTTTATCGTTTTCAAAAAAAAATCGCCCTTTTCCTCAAATTTGTCCGCCTCCGTGGAGTAGTAAAACACAAATTAACATATCGCTCACTCCTTTCAAGAACGTCATAAATCAAAACTTGATTTTTCAGGAGAACGTTTTTAAAGTTGAAAAATATAATGCAATGTATTAAAAATACATATCAAGCCACTCATTGAACTTTGTACTATGCAACAGATCTTTTTAGGTAAATCCTGAATATCTTTTTTCAATTTGAAAAAAAGTTCTGTATTTAAAAAAATAATTAAACAATACATTTTATTCAAAATGCAAGAACAATACTTTCTGCCCTGTAGCGGGTAAATATTAAGTTAAAAATATTCCACTTTTGCTGAAATATAGTACATTTTCTGGGCATTCCAAAAACATGCACAACTGAAAATTGACGAATGAGCGATATGTCAAAAACCGATTTTGAAGAATCACATTATTGTTTTAGATAAAATATCTGTTAAAAATGACGAAAACATTGAATTGTTTAAAATTTATAAGTAATCTCCAGAAATGTAATACC
This sequence comes from Brachycentrus maculatus, assembly GCF_059751285.1. Taxonomy (NCBI): domain Eukaryota; kingdom Metazoa; phylum Arthropoda; class Insecta; order Trichoptera; family Brachycentridae; genus Brachycentrus; species Brachycentrus maculatus. The sequence goes on from NW_028280840.1 coordinate 1,454,999, forward strand.
ACATTAAACACGAATATAGATAACCATTTTGTTTAGTATATTTTTTCTGATTCCGGCCGAATGGATTTGATAAAATACACCGCAGAGTTAATTTAATGCACCATATCATTGCTTCACCACGTGCCTAACAAGATGTTTCAACATTTGTGCCACTTAAAATCAACGATCCTTAAATAAACAATATGTGGCCATATTTACAGACAGATATTTTCCCAGTTAGGTGATATGTTCATCCTAACCATAACTCAGCCAGTGGCATTGCAGCCGTACGAAGTGCGCTGGGGAATCGGAAGAGATGTATGTAAACATATTAACCAAAGCTGTTACGCAGAGATCACCACACGCACGCACGTGTCGACACCTTTAACCCTACGCCGAATTATAAATACAGACGTCAGTCGAATCATATTTTATGGTCGGTGGATGTACTTATACCATACATTGGGTACATTAAACACACACTTCGATAATCAATGCTTAGATGTACAAAATGATCATTTACATGGCGCCCCTTTCGTAAAAAAATATAGATATACGTATAATATAAAACAAAATAAAAGTTATTTTTTATTTAAGTTTACTTAATAAATACCACAATCAGTAAAAGTAATAGTAGTAAGCTAGTAAATACATAGTGGTATTTAACATAGGTACTAAATAAAACTTTAATTGAAAATGGATAGATTTTACCACAATGTGACTGCCGAATCAATTAATAAAAATAAATGTGTGCAAAGTGATCACTTAACCAGTCTATGACAAGCCACAAGCCCTGTAAATATCCAGACTTCCATATTTTTCAGATGTCAAAAAAAAACATAAGTATAATCTCCGAAATTTGAGAAGAGTGGTTTCAATTGTGAGTAGAATTAATGTAACATCTGCCATTCGCGTGTACAATGTGGTCACTTCAACCAGCCTATGTGAGGTCGTAAGCTCTGTAAATGCAAAATCTTCCTATTCTTATTCATCTACACATGTTGAGATATCAACAAGAAAAAAAACGATCATAATATTATGTTACTGATTCGCAATAACACAATTACATATTACACCATATTCCATTTAAAAAAAATAACATATTCATCTATTTCATTTTTTTGTTTTCTGTTGAAGTCAAGTATTTGTAGTTTAAATTAACACTTTTGATCTAATTTTGCTTCTTAAAATATCTATTGTATTCTTGCCATTGCCCTTTACTACGACCTAAAATATAATGTATACCTTCCCACACACAGGCCATGCCTTTGTGGTATCATTTTTTGTATTTATATTTATTTTGTAGGTACTTGTATTTATATTATGTTGCGAAATGCAAATGAATTTAAAATAATAATAATAAAAAAATCTGTAGGCAAAAAAATTGCAGATATACCACTACAATACAATAATTTTAAGGTGTGTATATCATATTATTTAATTCATTTTATGGTTTCATTTACATTAATATCATAGCATTAAACGCATCAACTTTCTTTCCCTCATTCATTATAATTACGAGTGATGAGTGGTTATCCATATTACGGAACAGTTTATCATCGTTTCCATTAATAACAAGATTGCGTGTTAGAACTAGTATGAGAGTTTAGGGGATCGTAAATTTGGTTTGGTAAAGCTTACTTATGAAGCGTTGTGGTTACTAATGGGGAGTTACGGAGTGCGGTGTGCCACTAAACTATCAAGATCAAACATTTTTATTTTAATATCGTCTGATTTAGATTGACTCTTAATAACTTATTTGTCGTCTAAAAGTTAAGATATTATGATTATTTTTATCCATCGTTATTTAATGTCAATATCAAAGTCAATGTATTTATATTACATGATTTTTACATCTGAAGGGTATCTACATACACAGATTAACGCATTTTAGTGTCAAAATACTCTTGATTTAATCAAATGTTTATTTTGGGCTTAGATATAGAAGATTAACTGATTTAGACACAAATTCGTTGTATTGAAGATGATTCCTATTGCGATATCAGTTACAAGTAACCAATAAAAATAGATACCTATTCAATTATCATTAAATAATCATCGCTTTTATTTTCATAAATATTTTTCATTTCTTCTTTCCACTTCTCCTGTTCAAAGGTCACTTTGTCGTATCGAATAGTGTTAATCACATTCAAATGTGACTCTATAGTGTTATTGAATATTAGAGTAAGAAATCAGTTTTATTCATTTTGACGCCCCTGAGCACCGAACTCGAGGCTTCTAACACGGTAGCAAAATCCGCTTACTACTGCACTTCCATAACCCTTTCCCGCACCCAATGGTGCAAAGGGTATTGCATCGTTTTGATGCAGTGTTATCTTGATCGTTACTTAAATGAAGGCAAGGTGATCACTCCTGCGCTCGAGTGATCGGTCCAGGGTAATATTAAATTAATATTAGAGTGTAAAATAACTAATATTTATTTTCACCCCCCCTGGGAATCGAAGCCGGAACCTTTAGCTAGGTTGTTAAACGCGTTTACCATTTCACTACGCGGGCGGTTACAACTACTGCACTAAAGAGGCAATAATATTGATTCGGTGTATGATAGGTAATCGAAAAGCATCAACATTATGAGCTTTCAGTCAGAAACAAGGAAATTAACGAAGTAAGTCACAAGTCTTGGGATTTTCCTGTCTCACCGGTACATATATCATAACTTCGTGGGGCCGAGTGAGTGATAACTACTGCTACCTCAGGCTAAAGACAAGCGAGTTAAGTCAGCCAGTTAGTTGGTGAGTATTACACGTTACTCGGGGCGTGTCAAGACGATGAGCCGCGGTGAACTGCCGCCGAGTGCCTCGTACGTCATACTTATTACCATCACTCAGTCTGACATGACAGTCACGGTACTATTATGTCACGCCGGGGAGGGCGGCTTCCGTCTGTTATCGGCTGAAATATTATGTTCGTGATTTACAAGGCGCTTGCTGACACGTTCAATGATTTTTTGAACCCTTCACCGTAAATCATAAGCGACTGGAGATAGATAAGGGTTTTAAATGAAGGAGAATCCTTTAAGTACTCGATACATTAAAACATTTTGTTTTGAGCATGGGGTATTAATGTACCCTTCTGCATATATTTATTTATAACATATCTATGATCATCCGTGAATATCTACTTAAAGAAACCCATTAAAGCTATATCAAAGCAGATGGGATTATAATTAAAAATAGATTCTGTTGCTTGATATTGCAAGTCTGGTTATTTTTCTTAATTCATAAAATGTTTTGACTTTTTTATAATCACATTTTTTTGTAATATATGAAAACCTATTCAATTATTTAAAAAAAAAGTATATAGAAGTACGTATTCGACTAGTCATAGTGGTAAGACTAAAAACATGAAAATGACATTAACCCTTTTTTATTTGAGCATCGTTATATTAATATAAAGAAAAAAATTGAATAAATCAAGAAATAATGATCCCTTACAGCAGTGGTCAGATTTAATAAATCTGTGGGATATTTTTATAATAAATATTGAAAGATATATTGTTTACGGTGAAGGTACGAGTACTTACTTTTAAACCTAGCAAAGTGTTAAAAAGCCAAGTAAAGTAATTAAAATTTAATTCGACGTTAAATGTGTAAATTGGAAAGATTTACTGTAAGAGGTGTGCATTTTTCATTAAAAGCCGTAATTACATAAAAACGGTGGCAAGTTAAGTTACGTATAAGGTGACAATTAATTAAAAATTCTCAGTAAAGAATGTACAACAAAGTTAAGCCATTTGACGATGAGTTGACAGGGATGTGCTTTTACCGAGTTTTCCAGTAGCGAGTTTACAAAACGGCCGGGTTAAAAGAAGCTAAACCAGATAGCCTCATGGTGAGCCACTGGATTAGCGGCTGTTCCCGGCTGTTCCCGGGAACAATCCCGCGTTACACTACCCACCACAGTAGTGACAACTCGCCGTCATGGACACTGAAAAATGGCGCTAGAGTATTTCACTATTTAAGTTTTCTTTATAAATATAACAATGTAAATAAATACTGTATTTAAAATAAATGTTTTTTTTAACCACTTTTATTTTTCGAATTTTTTTCCAACCGGTTTCGACATGAACCTTTTTATCTTCAGGGATGGATATGTACTTAACTTAAAATTGTGAAATATTCATGATTAGTATATCGGATAAGTGGGAAATTAAGTGGGGTTTGAAGTGAGGGGGGATCGTAAAAATAAAGAAGGAATTTTTTTTTTGGATACTTATGGATTGGTGTGGTAATCACGGCAACGATAAAACAGGCTCGCTGGTAAAATAAATTCAGTGAAAAGGATACTAATGATTTTGTTCTATTATTTTTATTAAATGCAGTTCCACCAAGAAGAAAACAAGAAGAATATTCAAATATTTCAATTTTACACATGGTGAACACACACAAAAACATATTTGAGACCATTTGTGTTTCATATAAATAATTTTGTAGCAATTCAAGGAAGATCCCTATGTACCATCAGTTTTTGTACATTTGATGTTCCTACATTACATAGATCAGTAAGCACAACATTTTTCATAAATCTGTTTAATGTTTCTAAATAAAATAAAAAAAAGTTTTGGGAGAAGATGTAAGAAAGAAACGTGAAATTAAAGTAAGCAAGCAATTAAAAATGCATATTTATGTTCCATCCATGTTTTTCTAAGAAAGGCCATTGTCTTGTATAAAACAGTAGACGCCTTCAAGTAATTTTATTTCCAACTCATAAAAATGATGTACACAATTTGGAATATTTCAAGACGCCTAGCGCTTAAGACATTTATGATTGTTCCACAAATAAACACATCATAAAATCATAAACACACGGTACATTCTGATTAAACAACGGCCTATTAGGAAGAGTTTAATGGTCGCTTAATAAAGTGAGGCCACATCGACCATCTGTGGGGTTCCGCTTTGTGTCTTCCTGGACGTCTCGTGCGGTGGGTAGAAGAACACACTGCGCGCTGCGCATGTGCAACACGCGATCTAACACGGATTATGACTTATGACACGTGATCATAATCCGAACGATTCACGATTATTTTTATCCGGTTTTTTAATGCTTCACAATCTACATGTTAGAGCAGTTAGTCATATTTAAGCTTTAACACAATTATACATACATTTACATAAAATAATTTTTCTGATTATATAAATACATAGATACTCTTGTAGATAATATCCGAATTATTCACGAATATTTTTATCCGGTTTTTTAATGCTCCACAATTTACATGTTAGAGCAGTTAGTCATATTTAAGCTTTAACACAATTGAATACATATTTATTAAAAAAAACTTTTTATATGAATACATCCTCATATACCATAGATAATATCCGAATGATTCACGATTTCTTTTCCAGTTTTTTAATGCTACACAATTAACACGTTAGAGCAGTTAGTCATAGTTAAGTTTTAGCACAATAAGAATTAATTCATTTACTTATTTTTTATTATTTATAAATAAATTCTCACACAGATAAACGATTTACGATTATTTTTATTTGGTTGTTTGATGGTACACAATTTACATATTGGAGCAGTTACTCATATTTAAGCTTCAACAGAATTAAACACATATGAACTTAATATCATTTTATATGATTTGATAAATAAATCCACATAGAGAGTAAAATGCTGGTTCATTGCTAATTAGAAATAACCTACAGTGAATTAAAAGAAACGTTTGAAAACAAATTTTTATTTGTATTATACATTATAGAATGAAAAAATTGCATTTTAAATTACTAAACCATTAGATCATTGTTTATTTATAAACCTTTACACTGATGTAAACGAGGAAGGCAAAAGGAAGAAGGACAAGGTAAGAACTTGAGGGAGAAGAGATGGAAGAACCAAGGAAGGGATGATGGTAAGGATTCTAGGATATACCGTAATGTTTCAAGCGTTTCTTGAAGGTAGACAGAGACAATATAACATCACACTACTCTATCTTGGCAAAAAATCTTCGCCTCTTCATTCAGGCATCTTCTCTTTCATACTCGCTGATTATTTCAACTCCTGGCCTGACCGCTTTAAAGTCTTTGTCATATTTCATCACGTCAAGTTTTCCTCGGTCTTCTTTACCTCCAACATCTAACTTCGTAAATTTGTTTTACCGTTCTTTCCTCAATCATTCTTTCCACATGTCCAAACCATCTCAACATACCATATTCATAATTTTATCGTCAATGCTTATCTCAGCCTTGCATTCTTTCCTTATTTCCCCATTTAATCATCTAAAATACCTACATTGTTTTTCTTCATATTCGTCTGAAGGATCATATTTCGACTGCTTTCACTCTGCTTTCATCTTAATTTTGTCAACTTCACGCTTCACTTCCGTACATTAGGTTTGGAACCGGGACTCCATTGTTAAATACCAGTTTAGCTCTCACCATTAACTACTTGCCTGGACCTCATGCAAATTATGATATGCAATGATATTACAGTGACAATCCAGTGCAGTATCCCATACAATATTAAGTAAATCAAGAAAAGGGGGAAAGAATAATAAATGTATACCGTAATATAATTCGCAATATCCATTCCCAGGGCGCGATCCCTTTCTCTCGAATCTATCATGTTCTATTCTGATGGGAATGATTTATACATCATGAGAGTGAAATAACTCCGAGTATTTTCTTAACGACTTGGGCGCGTGCCGGAGAATTGGATAACGCTATTCTGGATAATGCTCTCTGTTGACAATCGACATATTTTTCATATCATAATGGTCTATTACGCTTACATATGTAACAATATTTTGATAAATGGCAGGACACAAACTGAATGAAGAGGGGCGCGATCGCCCCGCGGAAAGGGATTATTCTCGTATCGACAAAAGAAATGATATATTTATGTTAATCGTATTATTGATAACTTATGCAATGGATTTTCTGGCATTTGTCAGAAGAGTATAATAAATTATTTAAAATGCACATCAAACTCAAAATCGTAAATAATTCTTCTGTTCTTTTTTGCTTTTTTTGCATTTTGTGAAGATTAGAGTCTATTTAAGTGTATATTTCCTGTCCAGAACCTATGTATATTTCCTAACATTTATAAGAACGAAAAGTCAAATGAACTTCTTGACTAGTAAAATTGAAAAGTAGGTACATTTCGAAAAGTACTATACCAACACATTTATAGTTATATAAATGTATATAGATAAATATGTATATATATATATATATATATATATATATATATATATATATATATATATATACATATATATATATTTATAAATATATATATATACATATATATATATATATATATATATATATATATATATATATATATATATATATATATATATATATATATATATATATATATATATATATACACATATATGTGTGTGTGTGTACAAATATAATAATAATAATCTAGGATGATTTAAATCGCCATTTTCGTAAAATACTACCTCATGAGCGCTTATACAGATATGGATAATGATGTGAAAATGAAAATGATAAAAAAAAAACACTAAAGAGAAAAGTAATGAGTCTGAAGGCGGGAAAGTGTAGCCGCCGTTTTTTATGTATATATACATACCCACAAATTTGCTTTAATCCATGACAAATCACAAACAAAGTAATGTCAAGAATTTTTTTTAATTTCGTTGTTTAAAAGAGTTGAAGAAATTTTTTTTTCTCAAAAACCGATTTGTGGTAAATTAATGAAATATGCCAACATTTGTCGAATATTTTAAATGTCAATGTATTACTTTCAATAACAATCTATAAATCTATTTATTTTTAAAAATATATCGTCTATAGTTAAAATTATACTAAATATTGTATTATTGTGACCAATGCGTAGATACTTTTCAATGAAATCAGTTACATGGGAATAATTCTATGAAAGCTTCCGCTACCTGTCGCTGCGTGGCGCTAATAGTCAGAGCACGTGAAGCTTTGTGTAATACACGGCAACATGTCTTTTTGAACGTTTGAATTTACTAATACATATTAACGTTTCAAAATGTGCAAAAATTTTGTATGCAGTACTTGAAATCAGTGAATTAGTATCTGAAAAGCATATTTATTTTATTTTATTTATATTTATTTGCATCCATGTTCTTGACAAATAAAACAAGGTAAAAGTGAGTTTAAAATGATTAGGTTATTATAATAAGAGTAACATCTCGCCCATATTACGAAACTCGCATTACTGCGGATAAACACGGGATAGTGCCTTACGCACCAGGATGATTTATACCATATGAAATCCATAAATACGTAATATTTAACTTCTTCTTCTTCCTGGCTCCATCCCAACTTATCGTCTTTGTAGACTGTTCGTATCAGCTCTCCTTATCCTCAGGTTGTAGGTCCATCTACCATATACAAGGTCACTTAGGCCATGCCTTCGAATCATGTTATCTTTCTGAAGCATCCATTATTTTTTTAGTCATATAAAACTTATTTTAAATAACAACCTTTATTAATATTATTTATTGACTTGGCATAATTTTGTGAAATGAAAATTTATTATTTAAAAAAAAATAAGGCTTGTATAGTACCTACCTACTCATTTGACGTGTTTCACTCACATACACTTAAATTATTACACTCAGATATAAACAAAAGTCAAGTCATGAATAATTTAGAAATTTTTGAAATACATGAAAATATTAGAATTGTGATAAAACATTAATTACTAAAATGCTTTTTCAAAATACGTCACCATTATTATCTATGTTTCCTTTTGCAAAAGGACCCGTTCCTTAACCCCCCCCTTTATTTATTACCTTATCAACCTCTATATATATTATTTTTTTAGTTTTGCTTTTCACTTGTAGATGAAAGCATCTGTAGTTTTCGAAACTGGTCGTGTGTAATGAAATAAAACTAATTAAGTGGTATTATAAAAATGTTTAATTTATTTTAAATAACCTACATTAAAATTCTCACCAGGCAAGCATCAAGTCAAAATGTGTATTTTAAAATATTCAACAAGATTAAAACGAGAGACGTCTTGGGAAAGAATGGGGAAATGATAATGGATATTTATTTTGTGTATTGCTTTTGTCAGCAAATACAATTTTCATCTCAGTCACTTCACCTTTGTTCGTGTGTGTTTGTATAAGCTTATATGAAGTTGATAGGCAAGCTTCATCCCAGCCATAACCGTATAGTGTACGAGTATACTGTATTACTGTATATTGTATGGGGTATAGTCCCCCCCTTAAATTGAGATGTGAAAATGATGTCATTTGAATATGTCAATATAACAATAGACGTGTGAGGGTTGAAACAGCATTGGCAGAAAGTAATGTGCGATATTAGAAAAATATGTCTTTAAAGTTCATTAGTGAGTTATTAAATAACAGATCGATTCTTTTATCCACAAAATTCGTTAAGAATAACAGATCTCATTACTTTTGGAAGATTATGTGAATGAAAACATTTTTAATGAACCTTATCTCTGTGTTTTATGGGTTATGTAAATTAATTATGAGATGATTGTGTTTATTCAATAAAATAACGTATGTTTATCTACATATTTAACTTTTTTTTCAATTTTTTCCTCATCTGCCCTTAATAGTGCATAGGGAACCGCATCAGATAATGCTGCTTGTATCTTGTACGTAAATTAAAAATACAACTTAAAGAACTTTTTTTTCACTTTTTTGCATTTTTACCGTTCACATTCTGAATACGAGTACATGTAAAGAGTTTCGTCTTCTAAATGCCTAATTTATCTCAGATACCACTGCACTGCAGTGACATATTTAATATAACAATACCAAGAAGCTTATTATCAATGTTAACATCGAACCAGAAGCCTACCACATAATATAATAAATACAGTAAATACATATCGCTCACTCCTTTCAAGAACGTCATAAATAAAAAAAAACGTCAATTTTCAGTTGCTTATGTTTTCGGAATGCCCTGAAAATGTACTATATCCCAGCAAAAGAGGCATATTTTTAACTTAATATTTACCCGCTACAGAGCAGAAAGTGTTGTTTTTACGTTTTGAAGAAAAGGTATTGTTTAATAATTTTTTTTAATAGACTAAATATTTTTCAAATGGAGAAAAAACCTTCAGGTTTTACCTTAAAAGATCTGTTGCACAGTAAAAAGTTTAATAATTGGCTTTATATTTATTTTTAAAACGTTGTATTATATTTTTAAACTTTAAAAACGTTCTCCTGAAAAATCAGGTTTTTTTTATTTATGACGATCTTGAAAGGAGTGAGCGATATATAATAAATACAATACCACTCAGTCGAATTGTAAAGGAATCGTTATGATACTGAAAAAATACTTCATTGAAAAAGTACTTAACACCACAATATTGTTTATAAATGGTGAGTGAAGTGTATAGTTTCATTAATTGATTCGGCAGTCACTTTGTGGTAATATCCATTCTTTTTCAGTTCAAGTTTTACTTTGTAAATACCACATTTTATTTAAATGTATTGTGATATGTGTTTCAAACACTGAAGAGGCTTAAAAAATAGTAGTATTTAGTAAGTAAAATTTCTATTATAAGCGTATATTATCCAAATACTTTAGACTAAGATATATTTTTTTTCATGCAAAAAAATAATAAAAAAATAATAAATTTATGATTATAAAAACTTTGTTTTAACCTGTATTATTGTCGAGGACCCAGGAGGTAGCTGAGTAGGCGCAGGCATTAGGGAAAGGCGAAACAGTCATCTCCCCCGGGGCATTTATTTGTCACAGAAACGGTTATCAAATATTCAAGCCATTCCACCCCCCGACAAACAGCCCCCGAGCAAACGAAGAAAAGTATACAATAATATGTAAATTACTTTCTTTGTTTGTTGATGAAAAATAAACTTAAATTGTGCGACGGTTATATTTGAGTTTCGAGTCCGTCGCAGTACCTGACTTGTAGAGTTACAGTCACCGATGAAATACGGAATTCGTTTCTGGTAATCCATAATTTATCTATAATATACTTTATAAAATAAAACAACTATGTTTAAACCACTTTTTATTGGTACACTCTATTCAACCGGTTTCGACAAGAACCTTGTCATCATCAGGGTTTATGTACTAATTTCTAAAACATTTAAATACTCACAGTTACTTACCCTTCCCTTACCAAAAACTTCCACGCACACCATACACCATATGAAAATACGTTTTAAAAAATATGATTTCAAAATATTTAAAGAAACCATCTAAGAAAAAAAAGCATTATTTAATTATACTACTTGTGAAGTTTATTTGTATTTATTTAATTGAGTACAATAAAATAACAATTATGTAGTTTTTTCCACATTAATATTATTTGACCAGGTATTTTCTTTGATCAGCCATTCATATTATTAAAAATACAATGTTATTTTGTTTAGAATCTTAAATTTTTTAAACTTATTTACACGGTAAAATATTATTTTAAATATCTCCTATTTTTTAACAGCTTTTTGATATAATCGAAACATTGTGTTTGAATCACTAGAACTTTACAAGAGACATCTATTTTAGGATGAGAGAAAGAGGTTAAGAAAAAGATGTAAAGAAAGAGGTAAAAAAAAAACATTCAAACACAATGTTTTGTGTTTAATCAGTATATCAAGAAGTTCCAAGAATTTGAGTAGTGCGTTTGTCAATCAAGGGTAGAATTAATGAATGTTTTGCGTGCGTAAAGTGATCACTTAAACCAGCCTATGACGGTCGTGAGCCCCGTAAATGCCCAGACTTCCATATCTTCTTCATCTATGTTGAAATGTCAAGTAATGTAAATTCAACTTTATTAAAAAAAAGCTTTCAATAAAGGTAGGTACTACACCGATTTTATTAAATTGAACAGAGTGACATGCATTTATCTTCAAGAGCAAATCGCATTAAATGTATAGCGTACTCTATTGCTTCCATATGAATATTGTCATGTATGAGTACAAGAGATTTCAGATAAAACAGGGGTAATACCAGAAGTGTTGGCGAGCATTTGAAATGAACATGTGGACAATTTTTCACGCTCAGATGTGTTCCATCCCTAGTGTATTTATTACACACACGACCGAACTCCAATGCAAATAGAGGTCATGTTCCTCGAACATCTCTTACTCAAGTATTATTGTTTCATATTGCTTGTAAAGTGATATTTTTAAAGCCATTTAAAAGATGTAGGATTTTTATTGTAAGTACCTAATAAAGGTTCATAAAATACCTACATTTTTATCATCTTCTGATCGCATAGGCAATGCATTGAATCGACCCAGAGTTAGTTAAACGAATGCAGGTTATCTGTTCTGCGCTTCACGTATCAGTCCACGGTGATAAAAAATGACAATTACCGTAAGAAAATCGCCTTTTATTTAGGTGACCAAATACGCTTAACATTGGACTTCATGAGTAGAGGTAGACTTAGCTAATCTTAGCTATAGTTTTTTTCAGAATTTTACTTTATTAACTACTCCTAAATTATCAAGAAGACGCATTAAATATAGAGTTTACTGTATGAATTGGAGAGAAACAGATTAAACAAATATTTAAAAAAAGGCATAGGTTCGACTTAATCATAGCACTTTGTTACTAAATATATCCACATTTTTATTGATATTTCAACAAACATACATATATGACGAAGTTTATTAAAATAAAAATGTGGAAGTCAAAGTATTTTGTCGTTGGTTGCTTAAAGTGATCACTTTATAAACTGTAATATTCATCTATCTACCCATGATTGATAACAACATAACTCAAATGTCGAAAAGTTGAAAATGCTTCAATATAATAAATGTAATAAATAGGTCAGGTAATAAAATTTCAATTTAAAATTTGAAATAAGTAAGCTTTTTATAAGCATTAACTTAGCTGCTGGCTGAAAAGAAATTCATGTCATAGGACCCGCAACAGTAAAGGCACCCCCTCACATAGAGCTAGTAGAATCACTGTACTCATGGCAGTTGTAATTATAATTACAATAGAATCAATATAAGGTAGTATATATATATATATATATATATATATATATATATATATATACATATATATATATATATATATATATATATATATATATATATATATATATATATATATATATATATATATATATATATATATATATACGAGTACATCATTGAAATCCAGAGAGAGATATGACGAGGCATGTAGTAGGTAGGCACTTTTAACTTAAAATTGGAAATTAAGCGAGTAATTACCAGATTATGCAATCATAAAATGGCTCATGGAAGGGAATGCGTTCACAGTAGGCAGTAGACGGCTCCCCTATCCAGAGAAATTAAATTTGTTTCATTACTCTCCGAAATTGAAATTAAAGTCTCAATTATTTTATACGGCGGGCTCTTTTTATTAATAGGATTCCGGAAAATAATAGAAGGAAAGGGAGCGAGCTAGAATTGACATTATTATCCGGAGTTATTAATGTCCGAGTCCGCTCGGAGTTTTGATCAAATTTTAAGAGCCGCTTATAAAATGTATAAGCCGAAATGTATTGTGTCGTTAGACCCGTAATACAGTAATTCGTTGATTCCCGAGGGATGGGAAGGAGAGGAGGGAGTCCTGGATAAGCCGGGGATAGATGTGAGGCGAGAATGAGGACCGAAATCGATTATGTCGTCCCCAATTGTGTATTTTTCTTGCAAAATATACGAATCTGTATCGATGATATCCTTACATTTTATACAAATAAAAAAATGTATGTTAGTTTATACGTATCGGTGATTTTCTTATATTTTAATGAACAACAAAATTTATGCATATTCGTAAGATGTAGGTATCAATACAATTCTTACGTTTACTTAAATAAATCAAACAGTTAACAAAAATTTTAGTGCGACAAATACTTGTCAACAAATCTGGAATACATCCAATTAAAGGTCTTTTTTATCATATTTTTTTACATCTCAGCAAAGATGAAGAAAAATATGGAAGTCTGTTAAAAATGAAGTCTGAAGTAAATGCCTAGTCTTCCATATTTTTTTTCATGTTTGTTGACATGTCAAAAATAATATGATAAATAAAAATTTACAAAAATAATGCACATTCACAACACGTATCGATGCTATGCTTATATTTTTTTTAAAATAAAAAATGTATACATATTTATAATATATCAGATTACGTACTCAACTAGGTAGGTACTGAGATACTAGATACTTAGGCTCAAAAAATAATTTTAGAAAGGATTATTACTTTGGTATTAAATTTTATTTAGGTAAAATACTACAATTTATTTTGCTAGCGCATTTTAAAAAATAGAAATACTTGAAAAAATATACTTGTTTTTGGTAAAGACAGTGTAGGTATATAGATAAATACTTTATGCAGACAATAATTGAGAATATTTTTTTCTTCAGTTGATTTTGAATTTATTCATCTTTGAACCCTACAAAAATTTTTAGTTGAATTTAATCAACAAATATGAATTCAATCTGTCAATTACTCTCATTTTTATCCAAAGGGAAGATTTACCGTTCAACAAGTTCTATCCATTTAAACATTTACATACTTCTAAGAAGTCATAAAAACACGGTATTCTCGTTGAGATTTTTTCACGTTATCTTCATCTTTCATGTATATTTTTTCAAAGATATATCTCGTAAGAGAGAAAGAAGGTACTCCGCCCCTGTGACAGACGGGGGCAACACCTAAAAAATCCAAATTGAATCATGCGGCGGGGGAATTGTGCTATTATGTTATTAAACAGTGGGGGGCACGACCCCAAACAAGTGAATTTAAAAAACCACCCCACGTACAGCGTCTGTTTTAACATATTTTACTTTATGATGGTGTGACTGATTTTATTACGAATTGTATTATATAGAGTGAGGGCTTTTCGAGCCCTGTCAAAATTCTGTATGGCAAGTGTTTGATATATTAATTATGGATGTAAGTTAAATTGTTTTCCGTGTAGACACAGTCCTCCCCTACTCCAATGTGATAAATCATATTAATACGTTACTGGATATAATACGCAAATCAGTATAGGTGGATAATTCCTTTTAATGGAAAAGTTACAATAAAGTTACTTTAAATGCACTCTCAAAATAAATTAATACTTAAAAAAATATAAATTATGAACTACTTAAATTTTGACATCCAATCCATTATGAGAACAGGTTATTAGAAATTGATCAAAAAAGTATCAATGATTTCAATTGATCCCCTTAAAAGGTTAAAACCAAAAAAGGAGTTACACAATGCTAGCCAAAGTATAAAAAAAAATTGAGGGTACTACTTTTAATTGCGAATATGAAAAATGCTTAAAAATATTCCAAAAATTTTCGTATAGTGTACAGGATTGAAATATGTTAATTTAAGTACTAACTAGTTTATAGTATTTTCATATCTTTGTATACACATAATGGATTGAACCCCTTTGGGACTGTGGTTATTAATGTCTTTCAAGAGACTAAGAAGTTATTGCGTTGCGAATATGAAAATCTAAGGATTTACAGTGCTTACGTCCACTCATTGGCTAGTAACAGCTCACTTTGTACGTATCATAATTCAAAAAAATATCCAATTTGGCAGGAATGTTTCATATGTCAAACAAAAATTTATGTGATCTCGTCTATCCAAAAAAATATAATGAATAAAAATTATTATTATTTTTTAAAACATGCAGTATGAATTTAATTTGGTCGATTAATTTTACTTAACCATCTTTTAGCGTAAAGTTTTAAAATATTGTTGAATACATTACCATGATTTAAACATTTCCTTTGTGTTAAATTTAAATTAATTTGATTAAGAAATTAATTGACAATAAGCCATTTATGTCGCCATCTGAAAGCTTTGTTGTCATGCTCAAATATCGTTTTAATTCTCTGAAAATTTCCATACAGACGCGGCTTAAGTACTCGAAGGGTGTGTTATAAATTCACTCTCACCTCCCTCGCTTATTCATTTGATAGAGTGCCGAATATACCTTGCAAAATTTTCAATTATATTTGAAAGGATATTCCGCCTTAACGAACGATAAAACAAGACTGATTTCACCCCGGCAGTCGGCTATATTTAGGGCAGTGCGGTTCTGAGATTAAATTATCTTTAATACGGAGGGGAAGATTAAAATATTATACGTGTTAAGTAAATATTCGATGGAATATTTGTCGTGTTACATAATAACACAAATGTCGCAAGTGCGAGGGGATTCGGTAATGAAAATGGGGGAAGGCCATAAAAGAAGATACCCCTCACCTTAAGGTATTTTTAAGTGCTATTATTTGAGTGTTACGAGTATGTGTGTATTACTAAGGGATACTCAAGGGAGAAAGAAGATAGATATTTGTGTATAAGAAAGTTTTGAGAAATGTGTTAATAAGTCTCATTTATTGTATAAATGTCATTATTATTAGACACACTATTATTTATTGATTTCCATTTTAAATTAAATTAAATTTTTACTAAGGTTTTTTTTTGCAATGGATATATTATCGGGTTGTTTCAGTATTAGTAAAAGTCATTAATTACATAAAAACAATCTCCCTTGCAATTCCAATAAGAATCAGAAAAATATTTATTGTTATAAATATATAATTTTTTTAACTTTCACAAGTATTCTTTGACCTCATGCAGAGTAATTAAACACGCACTATGGAGGCAGCTTAAAATAAGCTAAATTTAAATTATTACTATTTATTCCTATCAAAGCCATGGTGTTCAGGGCAGCGCATTAGTTCGACATGGTCTTTCCTCGATCTTTATAAAGAATGGTCTTACGCTTCAGATATTTTAATATGAAGGTGGAATATATTTAATGTGATACAGGTGGATTTAGTTATGGAGCTCAAGGCTACGGAGATTAATGCTATATGAAAAAGGAAATGAAGGAGGAATATAAGGTAGGAAAAGATAATAACAGCAATGGTTGGGATACTCAGGACTTTGAACCTAAATTCTTTGAACAAATCTGTACGAGACCTCGAAGAAAAATAATTGTTTTTAAATTTTTTTTTGACAGTATACAGTAATAACGAAAATAGTTTTTTTTACGAAAATTAAAAAATCGTTTTCAAAAAAGAGTGAGTCGAAGAAACTCGCGATAAATTACCAGGAAGAGAATTTTACCCTCTCCGAGAGGTACTATCTATGACAATGTGTTTGACGAATTACAAATTCCCTCCCCCTTTGCCTGTATTATAATAATAAAATGCTCGCACGGAGGGTGTATTACGTGTTAGATATTTATTCAGTCATTTTAATATGTTTGACATGCGTATAATAGAGATTCGTTATGTGACAATTTTCTTACACCCCCTTTCTAAGCAGTGAGGGGTGAATATTATTTTATGATTATTTTCTGATTTCAGCATTTTTATTTTTATAAAATATTAAACAATTATTTCATATAAGAACCTGTAACTGAAAAATATATAAATTATTATTTATTATAATTAAAATATTGTTTTTTTGTAAATAATAATATTTTGTTTTATCTGCTTCCTTATTCGAAACTTTAGTGTTAAAGGTACTGCTAATAATTGTTTTTAAAGCCTTACTCGCAATAATCGAATTCATTAAGCTGATAGCTGTCCTGAGAGCATTTTTTTAGAATTATATTGGATTTTTGTTTGTTTTTTAGAATATACATAAAAATATTTGAAATACATGAACATATTTTTATATATTTTTGAACTCCTTGCCTTTCAAAAACTCTTTTTCTTCAAAACTTTAATTTATTTCGAATATAAACTTATTTTTTCACTACTAAAATGGTGTTTTAAGAAACGTCAAAACTACGTCAAATGTTGCCTGGGTTTCATGAAAATTAAGTTGCGATTTTATGTATATTTGATTTATTCATATTTTTTATTTAAATCTTGATCTTATATTCATTCTAAGTCTACAAGTTTTCTTAAAATAAAAATTGCACCACGTGTTTATAAATATGCGATACCATTGCATATTAACAAGTTTTGAAAATTTAAACTCTATGGATACTTAATAATAGTGAACGTTATACAAGTGTATAAAGGGACCACTTTAGGTAGCTAGATCGTAAGCCCTAGGATGCTCAGACTTTCATCTTCTTTCATATCTAAAAAAAAAAACAAAAAAACTAACTACACATATTTCAAAATGTTAAAACTCAATTTCGCAGAAACAGAACATTTAATCCAATTTCATTTAAAAATATGAATGTATGATATTTTTATACTAATTCCTGCCCGCCACCATTGGCTGCCTCTCTATTCGATAATATGACGTATCATATTTTCGTAAGCATTAGACGCTTATAACACTGCGAAGGCGCGAGGGCGCTACATGAGGGGAATCTGTTTGATGACGCCTGCAACAAAGAAGACAAAGGCTCTACGGTGACAAGTGCGCATTTAATTTGATCGTGTGTAAATAAATGGGGTTGCGCACATTCGCAAGTGAAAATATGTGCACCTGTGCTAGCATTATAAAATTTCACGCACTAAAATTGTTTTCATGACATAATCCGATAAAATTTAACAAGCGTATAAAATGGTGATGATTTTATTGGAATACTTGTAATGATACAAGTATTCCAATAAAATCATCACCAACTTGAATTGGTCCAGTCTGATGATGTTGGTTTCAATGAAACCCGGTTGCTAGTCAAATAAAATTTATGTCGAAAAAAGTACAAAGTTGTTATTTTATTCAATAAAATGCAGTTCCACCAATAAATGTCAATATAAAATTTATATACTTACAAAATATTACTCTTTTTTCTGATACTTATCTATCTTTAACGGTGCACGAAGAACTAATTCGTCCCCTATAATGGTCAGGATGCTCTGGACCGTTCTGGAGGTCCCGGGTTCAATTCCTAGGGGGGGGGGGGGTTTAAATAAATATATGTGATTTTTATTCCAATATTTATTCAATATTATCTTGGTTCCTGAAGGGGAGGGCTGATCACCTTTCCTTAATGTGTTAACGATCGAGATAACACTGCGTTTATATGATGCAGTGCCTTATGCACCACCGGTGTGGATAATGGTTTGAAGAATTTACAAAATGTTTTAAGGTACAAAGGATTAAAGAATGTAAAATCAGGTTCCAGAAAGCATGAAGAATAAAAAGAACATCAATCCTTAGTTAATGTAAGAGTATTGTTTTATTGTACCTACGATAAAAAATGTAAATGCCAGTATTAAAATATATATTTTTGATGTTATGTTATATTTTAGGATACCACATTTAATATAAAATACTGAAAATAATACTGAAACGAATAATGAAAAATCAGTTTTTTTTTTTACAAAAACGTGAAAACATTAAAATTTCATTGAATCTTTTGTGTAAGAGACTGAAAGTAAAATTTGGAATTCTTAAAATGTGGTTCATGGTATTTTCAGTACGATTTAACAAACACTTCAAGAACTCAAAACGGTCAGAATTCACTTGTGATTGGAATCCCTTTTATTCACCCTCATTAAGCAATCGTCGTCTCAAAGCAGATGATACTTAGCCTTCATGAATCAAAAAGTTGGAAATGTATTATTTTCATAATAAGCACATTTTAGATACTTTTATACATTTTTTGTTCTCCATATCTTACTCCCATCGTTAAGTGATTATTTTCGTTGAATTTGACTACTATAATTATTTAAAAAAATTAAACACTTTCGTACTTTTCGTAAAGTAACTACATATTAGACATTTAAATTATATCGTTAGTTATATTAAATTAAAATAGTTTGATATTACTTGTTTGAAGATTTTTTAATATTGAAAATTAAAAAAAGAGTAGTTGGAATTTTTTAAGATCTTAAATGTTTAAAAATATTTATTTGTCACTAGATGTACCCGGCTACGCGCTGATGTGGCTCTATCTGCTTCAATATAAAAGAAGGAATATACATATTTCTATTAGGTATAAATTGACAATGCTTGTAAAGCAGTAAAGTATTTAAAATGCAACCGTTCTTCACCAAGAAAATTAATGAGTATTGCGTTTGTTACTTTTTTGTTCAACAGATTGCACTGCCATTGCAGCAAAGAACTGTTTAAATAAATAAAAAAATAGGAAAAATAAGATTTTAAACCAACAAACTTATACACTTTTTATATAGATATTCATCGTTACTAAAAAAAACATGTTGTGATTGCTTCGATAATAATTAAGTACCAAAATTATAGAAAATGGGTGACTTGCGCTCAAAACGTTTATTAGAATTAAGGAGCACAATGACCGCACACGACGAACTACCAAACAAGGAGACATTATGTGTTTTTTTATTGTATGCTTATTTTTAAGCAGGGATCATATTGTCGTACGGCGTGGAAAAATGCTGTCTTTCCAGGATGTCAAGGTTCCTTATATGACAGTTTTTATTGATGAAAAAACATGTTCAAGCGCTTCGAGGTGGCATGCAGCGCGTATGTTCTGCCGGCATAGCGAAAATGTAACATATCAAACAATTGCATGACGACCCTTAATTTGCATCGTTTTTTCTCTTTTTAATTCATATGAGGTGATTAATCAGTTATTGGATAAATGTCCTTATAAAGGATATGAAAATTACGAACTTAATAAAAAGAAATTAATCAATTATGTATTTTACAAGCAAGTATGTTTGTAGGTCCATTAGTAACAGTGTAAAAGGATTTAAAGATAATTTAATAAAGAAATTGTGTCTTAGTTTTAAAATTGATTTCAAACAAATATAATAAGTGTTAGGAATATGGAAAGAATGTAAGGCTGAGATAAGCATTATCTTATTACCTTATTATGAAAAAAGGTGTGTAGAGATGGTTTGGACATGTGAAACAGATGAGTGAGGAAAGACCGTTGAAACAAATAAACGAGACCAATGTAGTTGGAAAAAGAAGCAGAGGAACACCGAAGAAAATTTAACATGATCAGGTATGTCAAATACTTGACAGTGGCCGGGTCAGGAGTCAAAATAATAATAGGCGGGTATGAATGGGGTTATGCATGACTGTGGAAGAAGCAAGGTGACAGTAGTATGGTGTTCTATTCTCTCTGCCTACCCTTACGTGGAAGCAGTATGATGGTTAGTTGGTTAGTTAGTATTTTAAATTATATAAACAAGGAATCATTACAATGGTGAAAATAAAATCTAAATAAATTAAAAAAATATTTATTTTCAATTGGTCCGGGTGTTTGTGACGTATTTGTCACATTTACTTTCCTCATCCTTACTATCCCACCTGCAGACAAGTCTCTAATAGAGGCTTTGCGGGTTATTGAAAAAAAAAGATAAAAAAACATCTTCCGTTGTATTGAATGTAAAGTAAGAATTCACCGATACCAAATTACTTGGCCATAAATCGTAACGCAGTTTCCTCCGCGAATGATTAATTGCAAAACAGAAAGAACGATGTATTAAGTGATCGATTTGTTTCAGCTGTTAACGGAGAGTAAATTAAATAAGAAAGTTTCCCTTGTTTAAAGGCTTACGCCGATTTGTTCACGGGAGAGATAACCTCAGCCTGGATGTTATCAGGATATCAGAGGCCCGAGGAGATGTGCGCTTGTCTCCCGGACTAATGGTGCCCCCCGGCCGGGAGGGGGCCCGATTAGCGCCCCCCTGCCCGGCCAGACGGATGACTCGCAGCCCCGCACTGACGCTGGGGATTACCGAACCCTAATTTGATTTGAATTAATGTTTCGGACACCCTGATTTATTATCGAATCTTCTAAACATCCGATACAAACAAATATCTACCCACCACCCGCGCCCTTGGGGCGGAAATAAGAAGTCTGCTGTGACCACTAACTTTTTTGACAAAACAAATGTGACATAGATTTTTTTAACAACATTTATAGTGTGTTGAAATATAGGAATATCTCCAATTATAGAAGTTGGTTTTCATATTATTTTTCGGCATTTCACCAATAGATGTCTATATTAAAAAAATAACTGATTCTTGTACACTGATTCGACATTGGATCATATATTATGTATAGAACTTCCAAGAATTTGAGTAGTGTGGTTATCAATCATGGGTGGAATTGGTGAAAGTTACACGTGTGTAAGGTGATCACTTAAACCAGCCTATGACGGTAGCCCCGTAAATGCTCAGACTTCCATATCCTTTTCATGTATGTTGAGGTGTCAAAAATTACATGTTTTTAATCGTGTAAAGAAATACATTGATTTATTTATAAAACCATACTGGAAAAAAATATAACGTTTTCCTTTCACTCTTGTAATTGCGAGTCTTATTCATTGTATGTAAAGTCAAATGATATGGCGAATGACCATAAAATTCTTTGCCAAAACAAATTAACGTGTCATATATATTTTTAATCGTGGAAAAAATTAATTTATTTATATACAAAACCATTCACCTTCACCTTCGATTATTGCATAAGTATATAACATAATCTAAAACCATAAAATAATAAATGTTTATAACTTGTTTTAATCCTGTTTTCATCCCTTATTATATATGAAAGACTACCGGCTTTCTGTACGATCTAAAGAAGCTGAATGTGCGCAGTATTTATTACTAATGTTGTATGCAGATCATGTAACTAATTCTTGCCATTATTGTCTCAAGAAAGGTAGGGAGTGAAACATCGCCTGTATAGACGTATTATATTATGCTCCAGTACAAAGGGAAGTTTAATGTACGGCGCTCAAGTCGGATCTAAAATTTAATAAAGTTCGACTCGTCGCGCGTTGTGTTTAAAGCTTCTTCGAAATAGCAGCGATTGCTGTAATCCGCGACGTTCATTTATAATGATTATTGCTTTTCGAGCGCTAATTTAAATTCAGCCGGGGTTTGTTCATCACGAGGAAACATGGCCGTGCGATTTGTTCTCTCGGCTCCGGGTGGGTGTTGATTTTTATTTATTTAGAAAAATCACCTCGTTTTAATTTCGCTACAGCGACCAGTCCCGATACAGCTTTAATCGATCACAACAGCTTTTCAATACTTACTTACTAAGGTATATACATACTATCGGCAAGGAAACCGTGCGGAGATTTGCGTTTATTACACCAAATTTAATTAATTGATTTATTTACAGATTTGGCGTTTAATTTGAAAAACTCCATTTTAATTTAAGCATTTAATAATAATTTAAACATTTAATGCATAAATTTTAATTAACGTCTTTACGCCAATTTTATTTATCTGAATCACATAAAACAGATATTGTATATATAAATAAAATATCTGATCAAATTATAAGCTACATTAAGATATAAAATAATGTTGTTTTCAGGCGGTTCTCAGAATGTAAATATAACCCGGGCTCGGATCTTGCTTTCCTCAATCCAACAAACATGGCTGTTGTGAACTCATATGTACTGTATTACGAGATTGATCAATATATCTAGCAGTTCCAAAAAATAGTAGAGTAGTTGTCAATTATGGTTAGAATTGGTGTTTGGTGTTAGAATTGTGATCACTTAACTAGCCTATGACAGGTTATATTCATTTCATTCAAACCCTTATCCGCACCCCAATAGTGCTTAGGGCACTGCGTCATATAAACGTAGTGTTATATTGATCGTTAACACACGAAGGAAAGGTGATCAGCCCTCCACTTCAGGTACCAGTCCAGGGTAATATTGAATAAATATTCGAGTGAAAAAATCACTTTTATTTATTTAATCTCTTTGGGAATCGAACCCGGGATCTTCAGAACGGTAGCCGAGCGTGCTGACCATTACACTACAGAGGCGGACAAAACAAATTATAAGCGCAGTAAATACCCAGACTTCCATATTCTTTTTCATCTATGTACAGATACAATAGTGTTTTAGATTAATAATAATAATAAAACCCTTATCCGCACCCCAATGGTGCATAGGGCACTGCGTCATATAAACGCAGTGTTATCTTGATCGTTTACACATGAAGGAAAGGTGATCAGCCCTCCGCTTCAGGTACCAGTCCAGTGTAATATTGAATAAATATGACAGTGAAAAAATCACTTATATTTATTTTACCCCCCTTGGGAATCGAACCCGGGACCTCCAGAACGGTAGCCGAGCGTGCTGACCATTACACTACGGAGGCGGACAAAAAATTATGATGTTTTAATCTATATTTTTGCTTTCTGATATATTAATTTTATTAAAACAATGCACGTCTTCAACGTATATAATATCTAAAATCGACGATGCTTTCATCATAAAATGAACAGGTTTCTTGTAGTAACTGGGCAAAAAAATATTTTCTTTTATGTATGAATGTAACGGCAATTGTAATAGGATATTAAAATTCATGCGAAATGATAATAAAGAAAAGAAAATAAGTATACATCGATTTACGCCGGCAAAAAACTGTTATTGAAGCCAAACTAATACTCGCAGTTATCAAGATGAGTGTGTGCCATGTTTAGAAAAGTAATATACAGCCGACTAAACGGATCTTCTCGTCGGAGTGTTTATTGCTTCTGGTTTCCTCATGATCCGTGAAGTGGCATCTCACCTGTAAGAGATCTAGAATGATGTATATTACAAAGCGAGACTTATTGGCGATCGCCTTATTCACATGATAATTATTATGGAGAATCGTCAGAATGTGTATTGCAAGAAAAGTTATAAAATAATTTACTCATGTATTGCGGAATGTAACTGGACATTATATAACCTATCTGTCAATTATTTTAGAGCTCTCTTTTTAAAAGTTAAAACCTGCAAAAATTTAATTTTATATTTTAATGTCTTTTTCTTCTAACTCTTACTCGTGCCCAATGGTGTATAGGGCACTGCATAGTATTGACGCAATGTCAACTTGATAATTATTTCCAGAGGATAACAGGTGATCGATCCCGCGTTTCCGATACTCTAACAGTCAAGAGTAATATCAAATAAATATTACAGTGAAAAATCGCTTAATTTTATTTTGACCCCTTTAGGAATCGAACCCATGGTCTCTTAAAGTACTGATAAATATAGAAACCATTACGCTACGGAGGCAGCCTAATATATTGTTTTGTTAAATATATTTTAAGATAAAACCTGAAGATTCTTGGTATTACGTAAATATCTGAAAATTTTATATTTTTCTCAAAAATATTCATAAATTTTTGACATTTAAACATAGATGAGGAAGAATATGGAAGTCTGCCTGAAAACCTTGTCTATCACGGGTCGAATTTCGAATGTTACACGCGTGTTAATCGATCGCTTAACCAGCCTATGACAAGTCATACCCCTGCCAATAACCAAGACTTCCAGATTCTCTTGCTTCTATATTGTATTTAATCTTGTATATTGAGATATCAAAAATGTAAAATAACTCGTAAGTGTAGAAACCCAGATTATTGAAAAAGTACGCACACTCAAAATATTGTGAATTCATGTATTTTTCTTAAAAATATTCATATATTTTTGTGAAATCTACATTGGACGTGAGTAACGAAGGTTCCGGAATCAGCAATGTCCAAATCCGTCCGAGTTTAACGTATCTTCGCAAAATAATGATGGAAACGCATTGTGTATCGAATAATTGCTACAAGTTGTGTATATACCATAGTGAAATCTCGTTATAACGGACCAGTTGGGGGGAGAGCCTGTTCATTAAAGCCGAAAGCCCGTTTTATAAAAAAAGGTTTAAAATCAATTTAAAAACATTATTTTGATAATGTAAACACTCTACGAAGATATAAATAAACAATACAAAGCACAAATAAAATTCTATTTATTGTCTTTGGACTCGAAGATATCAAACAACAACATCACTTCACTCGTAATAAAATTACGTTGCTGTTTGATCCTGAATCCTGCTTTAAAAGAGGAATCAAGTTTTATTTGTGCTTTTGAGGTTGTTTTTTTTTAAATCAATCTAAAATTACAGAACTGCGTTTAAAATAGTTGAACTTCATTATTTGACGAATCGTCGATAAATATTATTCGATCGTCGAGATGTGATCTAACCACAGATTACTTCACTTTTGGCAGTATTGTTGTTGCTCCAGCTGGGTGCAGTCTATCCATCAGCTGGATGTATGACGTGATTATCATGGCCGCTAAAAATTTATATGCGACGACACTTTAATTTAAACATGTACAGGTGGCACAAAATTAATCACCTGCAGTAAAATGAATATAATTTTTGCATATGGCGTCATACGTCAATCTTATTTGACATTTGTAAATTGGACAGCAAAAGGACAAAATAAAGATCTACGCCTTTCGATCAGGTCCAAATAAAGATTTCCATCACTCAAAATCTTTTTTTTTATTCCGTGAAAAACTTATTCAAAAACAACATTCCATGATTTATTTTGCGATAATTAATTAAAGTTAAATTATTTTTATTTATTAATTTATTTTTTTATTGCATTTCGCAATATATTATAATAACAAGTACAGAAATATGTAATATTAATACAAAAAATGTTTACCCACATAAAGGCCACAAATGGCATTCCTTTGTGGCCTTTGTGTGGGTAAAAATTTTATTTTAGGTTATAATATTAACAGGACGTTTTTATTTTTTATCCGAAGTTTTTTTTAAAATATAGGTTCGTTATATCAAGGTTTTACTGTATGTTGGATTATAAAGTAGGTAGGTTGAGATCCCGACTGAGTGGATCTTGTTTGTGGCACCATTTTGGGATACGACTTCGCATCCAGTCCCGAGCAGCGCGTGGCCTCACCTTTATTGCACTATGATCATCATCAACAGATACATGTCACATCCATCGTGATATATCTCCAACACAACGCTCCTGATCAAACTCTTCTTAACAAAATCATGTATGAACATTCATTTTTATTATCCGGTATATAAAAGTGATTTACAATTTTATAAAGGTCAATAGTCAAACAAAGCTGGTTAACGGGTATCAGTTTAAAAGCGGTATATATTTTTTTGATCCAAAGCATTTTCCATACAACAAAAAAAACTGTCTAGGTATGATTGTTTATTTTTTTTTTTAATATTGATATTTAAAAAAAAAAATATTTGTGTTATTATTAAATATTTATAATAATACGTCCATTTCATATTATTTCTGTGAGTCGAAGCGGCTCATAATGAAAAATAGGTATCAAATTGTGGTAGAGTGGGTTCGAACCCAGTAACTCTGACTCAAGAGTCCGCGACACTAGCCACGGGACCATAACTTGACAAATTGGGGTATTTTATAAATATTTTAATATGCTTATATATTTATTTATATATATATATATATATATATATATATATATATATATATATATATATATATATATATATATATATATATATATATATATATATATATATATATATATATATATATATATATATATATATATATATATATATATATATATATATATATATATATATATATATATATATATAAATATATATATATATATATATATATATATATATATATATATATATATATATATATATATATATATATATACATATATATATATATATATATATATATACATATATGCATATATAATATGTGTGTGTGTGATATTTACTATTCGGTCACCAACCTTAATACATAATATTTACTCCTTCTCATAGTTTAAAATCAGTATTATTTTAGATTTCTTTAAACTTTCTCAACTTTTGTAGAAAGACGAAGCATGAGAAAAGTTGTGTATGTAATTAAAACTTTGAAATAATTTGTGCTGTGGAATTCACGCCTAATTTAAAAAGAATTTTTGATTTCAATGAGTACTTCAATGAATTTGAATGCCGTAGACTAGGGACAAGAGATATTTTTAATTTGTGTCCTCGAGAATTTTCTCTCGGCTTAAGAAAACAAGGATTAATCAAACAATATATTTTGATCGTAAATACCGTGTTTGTACTTGTAAAAACGGGAATACCATATATTCGTTTGGTACATATGTGACACTATATATATCACCGTTAAAATAAATCGAAACTCCAAACAAGCAGTTAACGTTCAACTAGTTAAATAATTGTAACTAACATACTTAAAAACGAATCAATAATTAATTCGTCAGACAAAAGCTTTCAACTGGACAAACAAAATACTTGCATAAAAAATAGTTATTTATTATGTAATATTGAAAAATATGTTTAAAATACTACAAAGGTATATTTACAAACATTTTATTCGAATATTTACAGAAAGGACCTAATTCTGAGTTTTGGAATTGATTTGGTTTATAATCCGTTATAAGCTGGTTTTAGTAATAGCAGTCAAAGAAATTTTTCAATAACATCATCGACTCACCTCTGTGTAACAATCCCTTATAGGGTTAAATCCATTATTAGTGTACAAATATATAAACTTACTAATAAATATATTTTTAATTACGTAGGTTCTCGTGTAATTTTACTTAGTTAATGCCAATATTTCTGAAAATCTGATAATTTGATGTATTCCGCATCATTTTCAAACACGTTAAAAGTGAATTTGAAACGTAAAACACTTGTCACAATAGATTTTTAGTTAAAGTTGTGTTAACCAAGTAAAGTTTTAATTAAAACTGGACAGGATATTATCAAAAAGTTACTGCAAAACCAATGAGGTTTAGACAATTTATTTCAATTTGAAATACATAGTAATATAATAATATATTTTTAATACAACAATTTAACTTCCTATATTCCAGCTAATAAGCAGGTAATTATAATTTATTATGTGCATTAAATGCAATAAATAAATTCTGTAGCGCAAAGAACGTTTCTCAGGTAAAAAAATATATTTATATCACTTATATATACAGCCGCTTATTATATATAATTTATAACAAAAGATAATATGCCTTCCCACTCGTAATATTTCATGCAAGTTATTTATAAATCACCAATAATGGTGGATCATTATACGATGTACACGAGAAACGTCAGGATTTTTTTTTAACAGTCGTATCTCTGCAATCGATATTATCGTTCATGCTCAGCATCCATATTGGAAATTATACAACATTTTGAGTGTGTCCAAATACTTGTTCACAAAATCTGGATTATCTCCAATTACAGGAGTTATTTTCATATTATTTTTTGACATTTCATCAAAGATGAAGAAGAATATGGAAATCTGGGCATTTATGCCCAGATTTCCATATTCTTCTTCATCTTTGATGAAATGTCAAAAAATAATATGAAAATAACTCCTGTAATTGGAGATAATCCAGATTTTGTGAACAAGTATTTGGACACACTCAAAATGTTGTAAATAAATTATCTGGTCAAATTATAAGCTTAATAATAAAAATGAAAATGGTATTTTCTGGCGTTTCTCATGTGTGTGATTATAATCCGGGATTCGGATCTCACATACTAATATAAGAGTTTCTGCTTAATAAAAAAGCTTCTTTACATCTCACCAATAGATGTCTCTAGTGAAGTTCTAGTGATTCAAGAACAAAGTTTCTAAATTGGTTCATATATATAGAACTTCGAAGAATTTGAGTAGTGTGGTTGTCAATAATGGGTAGAATTGGTGAATGTTACACGTGTGTAAAGTGATCACTCAAACCAGCCTATGACGGTCGTAAGCCCCGTAAATGCCCAGATTTCCATATTCTTCTTCATCTTTGATGAAATGTCAAAAAATAATTTGGAAATTATATTTGACATGAATTTTTTAACAAAATATTATCGGACGACCTGTGAATGAAATATTTTTTTAATATTTGTTTTGAAATACAAAATTGAAATAAGGATTTCATTTTATTTTTGAAAAAGTGCATTTATCAAAATATAACACAACTAGCTTCCAGACCATTCGTTTCTGTGGTTCAGTCTAGTTAAATGGAAATAAAGAAAATTTATATTACACATTTCTAATATGTTTGAACTTCGAATGCTCATGAAGCAATGAAAATATTAATAATCTATGAAAGTAGTTGTTAAGAAGCGCATGCTGTCCCCACGAAAATGTCGTAGTACATTCAACAGAAGGCGCTGCCATAGAGGTAAAGAAACGCTGTTTTTAACAACAACAATTTTTTTTTTTACCCATCTCTGTCACGAATTATATTTTGAATTTTATACATAGGTATTCAAACGCAATTTTTAAAGCAATTATTTCTTGGTCTATATTTGTTATATTTGATTAATTTTCAATCTCAAATTTCTTTCATAGTGCTGTTAAAAAAATCTTAGCGTGAAGTGTTGATTATTTTATTGCGATGCAAATGCTCTTAACGACGCGTTACGAGAAATCGTTTTTCGTATCGTCTCGAGAAATGAATGTCTTGTAGTCTATCATAATTCATTGGCCAGAAGCCAATTGATTTCACATTATGTCAAAGACATAAAACATTAAAACGTTCCGGAATTTGACACAAAAACTACAAACGAAATCCGCCAATACGCTTCTGTTTTTTCTATGTCTAACTTAAGTAATCGATCATCATAACTTCATTTCTTTATCCGAGCCTTTATATTGGCCGAGGAACGGGGCAGAATGGGACGGGATGATATTCAATAATTTATATATTATAAATAAATAATTCCGGTTTTAATTTGGCCATAACAAACAGCGTCCATGTTCGGATGTCCGGTGGCCAGAGGGGCAAAAAATATCGGAGTGATGTGGGGGTCCTTTTATGATGGACCAACCACCCACGGCGCGGGACTGGTACGCGGCCTGGTCTGTAGCGGACAATACTTGAAGTATTGCTTTCATTTCCTCGGACGATTTTGTTCACACACCTTTTGTTACCGATCACAGCTAACAGAATACGTTTATTGCTCATAATTACTTTCCAATAGAAGTGACTAAATTTTCTATGCATTTTTACTTCATAAAACAAAATCCAAATGAAATATTATGTAATAATGATAATTAGTAAATTCGTATCATGAATTAATTTTTTGGCACTTATTAGTTTTATTACCTGTTTTTACTGTGCTAAAACAAAATAATTTTTGACCTTGTAAATACACCTTAACAAATGATTTTCTTAAGATACATATATTGTAAAATATAAATAGCCTCTGTAGATTTTTAATAACATGCACTATATAAAGGGTCCGCCAAATAACTTTTTTTTTTTGAAAATGCTATAAAAAAAAAACTAACTAGCTTCGGCTGTGTGGCACGTAGCGCCGTCCTGTTGAAACCAAATGTTGCCAATATCCTCCTCTTCAATTTTTGTGAACAAAAATCCGTTCAACATGGCCCGATAACGATCGCCATTGACTGTAACGGCCACTCCTTGCTCATTTTCAAAGAAAAATGGCCCAATTATGCCTCTGGACCAAAATCCGCACCAAACAGTGACTCGTTTTGGGTGTACCGGCTTTTCAATGTATGCGTGCGGGTTTTCTGTGCCCCAAATACGACAATTTTGCTTGTTTACATACCCGCCAAGATCAAAATGAGCTTCATCCGAAAAGATGATTTTTTTGGCAAAATCGGCATCTTCTGTAAGTCGATCGCAGGCCCACTCAGCGAAGCGAAAACGCATTGGATGGTCAGTTGGCTTCAACTCCTGAACCAATTGGACTTTGTATGGCGTCATACCAAGGTCTTTATGCAAAATTCGTCTCAATGATGTCTCCGAAATGTTCAATTGTTGAGAACGACGGTGAATTGATGTTGATGGCGCTTCACGCACACTTTCTGCCACAACATCGATATTCTCGGGTGTACGCACTGTTTTTGGCTTTTCACGCTTTGGTTTATCGATGAGGATGCCAGTTTCTTTCACTTTTTTCACAAGATAACGAACATACGGAGCTGACGGTGCTTCTCTTCTTCCAAAAACCGTACGCAATTTTCGCACACATTCTGCAACATTACCATGATTTTCAAAGTAATGTCGCAATATTTTCCAGCGTTGTTCAAGCGTATACACAACCATATTCGCTCAGCGGAAGGATAAAACTAATTATTTGTCAAATCAGACATGAGCTAAGTGTTACCATTCACGAAATAAGCACTAGTTGAAAAAAAAAACTTTAGATGGCGGACCCTATAGAATGTCCAGTTGTATACGAAAACAAGTCCAAATTTTCATATTTTATAGAACGGTTCGTTAAAACGATCTTTTACCAATTATGTACAAAAATAATATTTTAAAAATTCAAAAATCCTCCTGTGTAAAAAAACCCGTTTGAAATTTTAAATCCATTTAAAAAAATCTAGTTTTAAAGATACACAAGTCAAATTATTTTGATTTAAAACCGGCAATTGATCGTAATTGTAAAAACGTTTTCTTTAAATATACCAAACGTACAACAGTATATTTTTTGGAAAGATATGAAAATTTTGAAAACAACTTTTTAAATTTTAATTACTACTTGACGATCGTAATTCTCAGCTTGTAAACATTGTTTCCGAGGAATGAAACTTTAGCACGGTAGAGAGGTATGACATACAGTTGTAATTATAAAAATAAAATGCAGACATATTTTTACTCATTTAATTCTTGCTAAATAAAATAAAGATACAATATTAAAATATAAAAGATTTTCTTAAAATTAAGCATATGTGAGGCACCTACCTAAAAATGTTTGTTTTGCTTATTCACAAAAATGATTATGTTATTTAATGATGCATTAATTATCTCATATAACTTGAATAAAGATTGAATGCAGGCATACATGTGTGGATTTTTATATCAACTGCTAATGGAATTATATGATTGTTATTTGCGAAGATCGATTTTGATTATTGGTACCTATAAGTAAAATTTATAATAGCAATTAAATATGTCGGATAACTGTGATTTATAGTCCAATAATATATTTAACGAAGTCCATTCAACACGAACTAAGTGAAGCTTTAGTGATCTCCGATAAACTGAAGATATGTTCTCAAAGTCATATCTTGTTTACTGATTCTCTTTAACTTTCAGTGCAACCCAATAAAAGATTTTAATTACCAAATTTTTATAACCAAGTTTATCGATTTGATTTTATTTACATCCAAGCGTCGGGATTACCGGAATATCGCCCGAGTATAATTTAGTGCCGCTAGTTACAGGATGAAATGTCAAAAAATAATAAAAAGTCGGTGCCGGACAGTCGGTACTTTGATACCGCCCGACAATATTTTTTTATGATTTACCTTCGATAAATTCCAAAAGCGACAAAGAATCACAACGGCGTACAAGAGAGAATCGTGGAAATTGATATTTCATCCTGCGACCAGAACGGCGAGCATTAAACTGCCCGAAACGCTCTGCAAAAGGGACTTTTAAGTCAGTCAGGAATTATTGTAATTAATACTGGCGATTCAATCCTTTCTTATCCTTGTCTCGGCAGCCTGGCTGGATTCGCCGACTGCTGGAGGAAGAGGAGGGTACTCCGGTAGCGGCGGTCCATAGGCACATGACAAAAACTAGATACGGCCGGAATTTATGGGCCCGTGATTCAGTGATGATCGGTGGTCTAAAAGATGGGAGATCAGTAAAAACATCAACCGTGGAAATTTATCGGTTCTATTAAATTATTGCTGATCTACTTATTTGAATAAATGTATGACAATAGCAACACTTAGCGCCAGGAAATATTACAATTTTAAATAATTAGAAATTTATGTTACGTACTAAGAGATATTCAAATAAAATTTCTTCGCTCTCTTAAAATTTATTTTCATAGTCTTCGTGAAATTGTATTTCCATCGCAACTTTATCCACAGTCAAATAAATATATACAATTTTCGTTACATTAATAGTCAAAAATCAATAAATATGAACTATCTACAAAACATAAATAAATCGATTCTTTTAAGACACAAAATCGTGTCTTAAATATATCTTCGTGTATTAAAGCTATCGAAAAACGAAGCGCAGGACTAATCAGTATCTTCATATACAACAATAATTAATCAAATGAATATTGCACCAATTGCCCTATACACTATTGGGTGCAAATAAGATTCAGAAAGAGTAGTAGTAACATTAAAAAATTGTTTGTGTGTGTGTGTTTTTTTTATTAAATGGCAACCTTATTGTGTTCCTATTTCTAGTTTATACAAATACAATAAATATATTTGTTTGAACAATAATTAGGCACTTTGTCACCTAAACTATTGGGAACTAAAACGTAGAAAACGATTATGTTTTTTAAATTTCAACTTAGCTGAATTACCAATTAAAGAATAAATATTTTTTCAAAGTATTAATTAAGATTGTTTTTCTTGAACACCCAGTACTTCTAACACCGCATATGAAAGCGATCAATTCATGTGGAGAATAAAGAGCTATTTAACTGTTTGTTCTATTTATACTAATTAATAAAATCGGAATGCGCGCCATCTTCCAGTTCCAGGGCCGGCCTCTCATTATTGTCATTTTCGTGGAACAGTGTCTTCGGCCACCCGTGATGTATTCATTAGGACTCGACTATGATGAAGATGGACAGGAGAGAATCTAGGATCTCAAATGCCACCCGGTCCTATAAAATAAATTATTGTCATAATTATTTTTTGCGTTGTCATAAATTTTTATTTAATGGCAAAATATTCATTATATTTGTTGAGGACGTTTTAATGCAATACGATCCATTTATTTTTAATATTTATTAAATAATACAAGCAAGAAATAACATCTCATATCTTAATAAAAATAATATTGGCCAATTTACATACTGCTTTTTTCGTGAAAAATCACCTTAAGGGCTACAAAGATTCACGTATTTGACTTTTTTATAAGTTCATATTTTTACATTTAGTAATTTACCTTAAAATAACCACGCTTATACATTTAATGCCTACGATCAGAAATGAAGATGAAAATTTAGGTTAAATCTGGTTTATTTTGCAAAACTTTTTAATAAAAATATTTTTATATAAAATATAGGTTTGGTGTATGAAATATATCATATGCATGTAAAATGAGCAGCAGTCACCTCGGTGGTTGGAGCGCTACGTGTAGCGCAGTCAAAGAATAACTGGAGAAGAGTCATTACTTTAACAAGAGTCACAACCTTCAGTAATGATTAAGACGGAGAAGAGAGAAAATGAAAAAAAATTGTTCAAATACACTCTTATTGTTTTAAATTAAAAATCTTATCCATTCTAACACATATAACAAAGTGTTAACAAATTAAAAACTGAAGTATTTTTTTCTCACAAGAATGTCTTTAAATTCTAGGTGTCAGGTTTTATCGTGCCCAGCAATAAAGACGAACTCATATTTAGTTTTTTATTATTTTTTTTAACCCTTATCCGCACCACAATGGTGCATAGGGCACTGCATCATATAAACGCAGTGTTATCTAGATCGTTAACACATGAAGGAAAGGTGATCAGCCCTCCGTTTCAGGTACCAATCCATGGTAATATTGAATAAATATTAGAGTGAAAAAATACTGATATAAAAAAATTATTTTTGGTTTGCTTTAAATGTCAGCTAATTGCGAAATCTTCACGTTATCTAGTTCTAAATTCGTCACTGACTTTATGAATCTGCCCGTCAAATTCTTATGATAAGTGGAATTGCTTTCTAGGAGGGGTCGGGCGCCACCTGACGTCATCAGCCGCCCGTGCTATCGGTAGATTGTGCAAATTTTAACAAAGGAATTTCATCACAAAAACCATTCCAGAATACACAATCAGTAGTTCTTGTCAATAATTGAGACCCTTAATGTCCAAAATCAAGTGAAGATTTCTACTTACAATTATGTTAGTACTTTAAAATTTTATTTGAATTTAATACAGGGAGTTAATATAATGATGGTACAATTTTTTTATAAAATATAACAGTATCCTAAAATTATGTCCAGAGAAATATGATAATATAAATACTGAAGATGTGAAATAAAGATTACAATACATCCTTACTAAGAGAATCTATTTTTTGACATCTCATCAAAGATGAAGAAGAATATGGAAGTCTGGGCATTTACGGGGCTGACGACCATGATGTCATAAAATAATATCAAAATAACTCCTGTAATTGATAAATGGAGATAATCCAGATTTTGTGCAAAAGTATTTGGACACACTCAAGATATTGTAAGAGAATCTATAGTAACATGAAATACATTATCATGTTTTTCCCGCTACAGAAAAAAATTCATAATATTTTTTAAAAACTTATACCTCAGCTGAAGTAAAATATTGTGATTTACACAATTACTTAAAATGTTAACTTTCTTCGTTGCTTCATTTTTTAAACTTATTAATGCACTTAAAAATGCATTTATTATTGTTTTGTTCAATAATAAACAATGTTCCAAATATTATCACAACGAAACGTCATCTCGAGGTGAATTATTTGATATTATTATAGTAATTTAACAATACAAGCCTAAAATATTCTGGCTAAAAAGTAAATTGTTCTAAGTCATACATATTAGCGAGGTTATCACTAAAATATAGTGAGAATCACTAACTAACTAACTAACTAACCATCACGCCGCTTCCCCGCAGGGGTAGGCAGAGAGGATCGAACGCCATACCACTCTGTCTTTGCAAACATTCTTTGCCTCTTCTACATTCATGCATCTCCTCATACATACCCGACGATTATTACGAATCCTGACCCGGCCGCTTTCAAGTATTTGACATACCTGATTGTGCCAAGTTTTCCTCGGTCGTCCTCTCCTTCTCTTTCCAACTACATTCGCCTCATAAATTTGTTTAACCGTTCTTTCTTCACTCATACGCTCCACATGTCCAAACCATCTCAACACACCTTTCTTAATTTTATCGATAATGCTTATCTCAGCCTTACATTCTTTCCTTATTTCATCATTCGAACATCTATCAAACATCGTTTTGCCACACATTCGTCTGAGGGATCGCAGAGAATCATCTAGAAAAATATTTCCAAAAAGTACAGGTCTTTGATAACAACGATTATAATTTTACACTACAACATAGTTTTTTGATACTCTTTCATATAATTTTTTTTTAATAAAATTTAAATAATATAATTATATTTTTGATGATTTAATGTATACGTTTTTCCATTACACTGTATATGAGTTCTAATGAATATTTTTGGATCTAATACGTATGTAGGTATTGCAATTTATTATTTATACTATATTATAAACTCACATTTCTCTTTTATTCATTGTATTATTTACATTGGTTTGGTAGCTATAGCTACCATTTTATGTTAACTTATCTGTAATATTTACCACTATAAAATGTGTATATGCGATTTGTGTAAAAGTAATATGTAACTAGCGCCCATATAATTATGTATATATCGCCTAAGTGTGCTACCATTAGCCACATATTTATTCATTTATTAAAACATACCACGTTATTATATCCAATTATGGATTAAACATTATGTTGCAGGTATAGTCGCCATGCTAACGTTTTTACTAAACGTCTATAAAGTGGGTATTTAAATTAATGTAAAATTAAAACATATCCAAATGGCAAAAACATGGTATAATTAAATGCAAATATTATTTATTTTCTAAAATGTAAATGAAGGGCTTAGTAACGTAATATATGAAGTAAATTTCACGTAGACTTGTTGAGAAATTCAATCTCGATATTCATACATTTCAGAACTTCCCTTTTTCTGAATTTTGATACAGAGATTGTAAAAATAATTTTACAATTTGTAATTTAAAAATTTATTGTGAAATGTAAATAAATAAATAAATCAATCTTCCTCCTTACTCCCAAGGGTTGTTCCTAGCAATTACTGCAAATTATTTCCATGTTACGGCGAATATTGATGATTTAAAAATAAATGCATTTCAATAACAGAAATATATTTGTTTTTACCCTGCAATCCAATTTTCTTAAAATTATCCCAATGGAATCAATATTCACGGATTTATGTGAGAATTTATGAATTTTATTACATAAAAAGATAGATTTAAAGCTTTATTTTAACTCCAATCAAACCAGGAGCGGATACTTCATTATTATTGACAATGATTTAATTGTGAATAATTCTAAAAGTGTCCCAAATATGGGGTTGCCAACGACATTCATTTTGATTTTCATAATTCTATGTACATACGTAGAACATAATTATTTCTCAAATACAGATATATAAAATGGCGTAATTTTATTCAAAACTATGTTTATAAGATAACTCCTGTTTTGGCGATAGGATCCTGTTATGGAAGGCAAGTTATAATGAAATTTGATTTATTTATCTAAATACTATTTACGGGCCTTCAACGGCCTTTGCCCCATTTTAATAATATTTATTCACTAATTATGCACTAATTTGCAAGTAAAAAATCATGTAAATCTTCTTCACTAAACCAACGTCGTCTGGATTAAGTGCGTTCGATGTAATTAATATACAGCATACCTCTCGACAAATTTGATTATATAATTTATTATGAACTAATTGGCCATACATTTTTGCAATGGAATCGATTGCGATATTTAGACCTACATATGTACCTACATACATATATTTATTCGCCTATTTTTTTTATGTTCGATATGTAAACGAAAGTGTATACATATCTACATATTTTTGACAAACGTATTTTACATCAACATAAAGTAAAATACTTATAAGTGAACGTATATACGTTCTAATATTAGAACAAATATTTTTTTAATGCCTGTTATGTTATAGCGATCTAAATTTTTTGACAGTATTTTTTTTTTACAAAAATGTTGAAAAATATTCCCAGATAAATATAATATAAAACACATCAGTAAATCATCCTAAGGGTGAATAATCTAATTTCTGATTTATTTCATCTTAGTAAAACTTTTCATCTGTGTTCATAAATAATACAATCTTTTAAAATCTTGGTAAAAATTTATTATTTTTATTATTTTATATTTTTTATTTCAAAAGTAAAACTATTATTTCTTTAACAACAGGAATAGTAAAAAATAAATTATAATAAATTGTGAAAAGTAATTCTTATCCATTTAAAAATTAAAGTATTGTTTACACTAGGTTTTTACTGACGGTGTAATAAGCAAGCGATTTTAATAAGTAATTCTTAGCTAAATGAACTGCAGTAAACCCGGATATAATGTCACTGCCGTACGTATTTCTGGGAATCCTCCGGCGACACGAGAAGAACCGTACAGTTGTCATTCTGAAATAATCGATTCTGTATTTTATTTGTGCCGGTTGACAATCGCCGGTCGTGAAAACGTAGAAGATTTAAATTATCTGTGAGGTGTATTGGACACCATTACTACATCCATCAATCCCAGGTGCGTGAGGACTAATCGGCGGGCAGGGAGCTTGAGGGATTGGTGACATTTACTTTTATTTTCCCGCTCTCGGTGACATGGTTAACTGGTAATACCACACCATTACAAGGAAACTCGAGACATTATCCATATAAACTAAAAACACCGCAAAAAGTTATTTGTATTGTAAATTCTCTTTAACGTTTCAGTTCAGTATACAAGCGATACCAATAAGTTTTAATTTGCGGAAATAAAAGAAAATGATAGCTCGTTACCGATGCATTCTTAAAATCACAATTCTTTGGAAAAGATATTTTTATTGATGCAGTGTAATACAAAATTTACACGTTTTATGACATCAATTAAATCAACACTACGCCCTAAACTTTAAAAGTAGAGCGTTTATTATACTTACGAGTATTATGAGTTAAAATACTAATGTAATAAATCGGAACAATATTTATATTTTATTTGTAGTTTATTATTCAAGTGAACGTAATAAAAAGTTTCGATTTAGTCAATAATTATCAAATATTTTGTTTGATTTTAAAACTCAAAAAAACAATAATAGTAAAGAAATTAAATAATATAATATCTTTGTAACGATATCAATAAAACCATGATAAAACAATATTTTTGAGTATAATCCATAATTTGTGGAAAATGGATTTGAAAACATTTAAAATATTGTAAATAAATTACCTGTTCTAAATAAACTTAATAAAAGATTACTAATTTTAAACATAGATGTCACCAATGAAGTTTATTCTGAAAAAAAATACGTAGGTGTACACTCGCAACATATACTATTTATATGGTAAACAATTCTGTGAAATTTGAGTAATGTGGTTTTCAATAATGGGTAAATATATTTTTTTAAAGATAAATAAGTGAAGAGTGATCATTTAAACCAGCCATTAACAGGTCGTAAGGGCATTTATATAGTATTTATCCTGTCTTCCATATTTTCATCTCAATAATTTCAATCTATGTTGAGATATCAATGAAATCTCGCTTCTGTGCATGTTTCATATAATATACTCACAGAGAAAAATAATAACTGGTTAAATTATATTTTCCAGCTAATCAGGTAGATATCATTTGCCTTATTCGAGGAGTGTTGTCGCTTATGGCAAATACCCGGCTAATACAGGAATGTGCCACGCATAACGTCATAAATTATAATCATTACGATTCGCGTATAAGTGAAATATACTGTTTTGCTGCTCTAGCCATATTTGCTGTGCTGCTTGGTAGAAATGTCAGGAATCTGTTACAAACCTGTGATGAAGAGTATTGTGTAAATAATGCTATAAAATTATATCAAATTTCATTGAAATACTCGTATATCGCTCATTCCTTTAAGAACGTCATAAATCAAAAATCGTCAATTTTCAGTTGTGCATGTTTTCGGAATGCTCAGAAAATATACTAGATCACAGCAAAAGAGGCATATTTTAACTTAATATTTACCCGCTACAGGGCTGAAAGTGCTGTTTTTGCATTTTGAAGAAAATGTAATGTTTAATTATTTTTGAAATATACTAATTATTTTTCAAATGGAAAAATAACCATCAGGTTTTACCTAAAAAGATCCGTTGCACAGTAAAAAGTTCAAAAAGTGGCTTGATATTTATTTTTAATACATTGTATTATATTTTTAAACTTTAAAAACGTTCTCCAGAAAAATCAAGTTTTTTTTTTATTTATGACGTTCTTGAAAGAAGTGAGCGATGTATGCATATCTGCG
Source organism: Brachycentrus maculatus (assembly GCF_059751285.1). Lineage (NCBI taxonomy): Eukaryota > Metazoa > Arthropoda > Insecta > Trichoptera > Brachycentridae > Brachycentrus > Brachycentrus maculatus. The sequence continues at coordinate 1,495,650 of NW_028280840.1, forward strand.
CTAGTAGATTTTTTAAAAGACTAATTGTTTTACTGAATAAATAAAAAAAATAAAAAAACTGGTTCATAGGCACGTAATTTTAATCCCACCTCTATAGTGTATTATTGAGGGCATTCGGCTACTATGCTGGGGGTCCCAGGTTCGATTTTCAGAAGGAGTCTTAAAAAACAATAGTGATTTAATCTATTATATTAACTTTATATCACCTGGACCGGTAAAAGAAGCATACCTTGCCTTCAAGCAATTAAAGATCAACATAACACAATGTCGATACGGTGCAGTGCCCTGTATACCATTGAGTACAGATGAGGGTTTAAAGAAGACAGAAAAAATTAAAATGTTACATTTGTAATAATATATTTTTTTCATTAGATATTGATTAATAATAGGCCGCAAGTTTTAATATTTCTTTTTTTTATTAAATATTTCTATAAATACACATTCAATAAATTTGAAGTACTTACTTGAATGTGAACGACGATGATAGTAGCTGTTTGTCCTCAAACAAGTCGATACAATGACGAACTTTAAGCGTATATGGTTAAAGAATATATAAAACGTCCCATTATGTCGGTAGATGAATTCGTTTACATTTAGTGTAGAAATTTAAGTAGTAAGAAATCGTGGTTATGAAAGTGGATTTACGAGACAAACTAAACGGCCAGATTTGACGGCACTTGTGTGGAGCGTGAATCACGGAACCCGGATATTTTTAGTAAATCTTCTGCGTACTTTATTGTCATAGGTACGGCTCACATGAATTCAATTAGAGAAGTCGAATAAAACAAATTAATCTTGCATTGCGATAACGATACCGTATTCAGTACGCGGTGGATTCTGGTGACGTCGGACATTGTCTCAACCGTTACTTTGGTATTTCACATCAACGTTTTAAATTAAAAGTTACATGCATATATGCCCACCTTAGTGTATTAAAGTGGAAATAATGTTTAGCTTAGTTGCAAAAGTTTCTTCATTCGATTCCCGGAAGTTGGGTTAAAAATGGGAATATAAAAATGAAAACACAATATCACAATGCAGCGAGTTCTCTCATAATTTATGATTTTACTAAAAATTCGTTTTTATATTATCAGTTTTTTATGAGAATTTAAGTCAAGCGGATTTTATTTTGTGTCCTAATTAAGCTCGTGTCACCATTCCCCATCCCACACATACCTGTTTTTACAAACATTTTTTAAATAGATTTTTCTAGATCAAAATGCATTTTCAAAATGTGAAATTATGATCCAGTCAAATTTAGACGGATAGATGCTGAAAGTAAAATATCACTTGAAATAAGTATATGAAGATTTTTGCCGGTATTTGGGAACATTGATTTGGTCGCATTTAAAAAATTGTGTTCATAAAATATTTTATTTTTTATAGCATTTAAATTTACTTAACATTTACCCCTTAATGTTTAATGCTTAGTATTTAAATTAACTTCATCGTCTTTATTGAGATATCAATAAAAATCTACAAAGGATTAAAAGATTTGTTAGTCATGATTTCATGTCCAACTTCTGCACAATTTAATTATAATTGATTGAAACACACTAGGATATTGGTATTCAAGTTACATAACAATGCTGTGGGAAAATCAACCGTCATATTTAGACGTCTGTTTTTTTAATATGAAAAATATGTACACAAATTATATATTGATATTCTCACCACATAAGTATGTTTATTTGTTCTCCGGTTTGTAGCTAGTAATATTTGCGTTGAATTTATAATGATATCTTACATCAGGTATTTTATTAATAAATATTCTGTGAACCAAAAGACAATAAAATTTGCGAATACTTTACATATAAATCACGGGTTTTTCCTTCATGTGTGTCACTATGA